>NC_143483.1:10623510-10878510 GCF_027475165.1 Benincasa hispida
TAAAATTTAAGACATATAATTTTGATTGAGAAGTTAAAAGTTTGAATCTTTACATTAAATTCAAAAAAAAAAAAAAAAAACCTTCATCCCTCCTCGATTAAAGGTCTACATCTTTTTATCATTTTGTTCATGTCAATTAACATTTTTGTCAATTTGGACCACCTTCAATGGATTAGATCCATTTGGATTGACTAATAAAAAAATATTTTTTAAAATTTCATTTTTATTTAATATCTTTTAATAAAATCTGGGAAAACTTTCAAAAATCGTCTTGAACCATGAGATTAGTTACAATCACACTCATGAATTTTCAATTTGATGAATTATCGCTTTTGATTTTTAAATGGTTTCGATTAATCTCTTTTATTAAATTAACTTTTATTTATGGGTATCTGTAGTTTTTTCCTTTTCTCCTGCTCTCTCTCCCTTTATATATATATTCATTATTCGTCATTCAACTCTCTCAAATTTCAATTCCATCTATCCAAAAACAAGGAACACGACAATGGAGCAAAAAGGGTTCAATTTAAGAAATTCTTGAAAATCAATTCTTCCATCTTTGTTATGGTCAAACTTGTGAATCATCCTCTCGCAAGTCTGAATCTCTTATATATCTTTGAATCAGACCCGTCCAAAAATAATAGGGGAATTGCTAAAAATAGGACATTCTTGTTAGGGGTTAAAGACTTCTTCCTCGTGCGTCTACTCCTTGGTGGCCAATGGCTTTGAACGGCGACTAACCACCATTGTGGACGACCGACGGCCCTTTGAACATGACTAACCACCGTTGTGGAAGACCGGCGACATTTTGAACAACGACTAACCACTGTTGTAGACAATTTGCAACCCTTCGAACGGCGACTAACCACTGTTGTGGACGATCGGCTATCCTTTGAACGGTGCTAACCACCGTTGTGGACAACCGACGAACCTTCGAACGGCGACTAAGACCGGCGACCCTTAAACCATTGGAAGGAGCTTAAACCTTAAATCGGATTTAGGAGAAAATTTCTAACATTTGGATTGTTTAATGATTTTACTGATTTTACTGATTTTTGCTTTTGATTTGCTTAGGTATTTTTTTTTCATTTTCTAAATTTATCTTGGCTTCTAAAATAGAAGAGTTGAGTTACTTTTGCTTTGCTGTTGATAATATTATTGTTGGTTGGTTTTATTTTGCAAAAATAAAAGTTGCTCTGCGTTTATATGATCCATGTTCACATTTAGGTGTTGTTTTGTATCTTCTAAGACTCTCGCACCTATCTTCCAACATAAAAACTTGTAACCATCACCAAAAACTTGCCAATGACCACTTCTAACTCATTATGACTCATATATTATATGTTTTAAGTGATCTATGTGCCTATTTTAGGTGATTTGGGGTTGCATAGGAACATGTTTTATGGAGTTTGTAGGTACCTTTTTTTTATCTTGCAACATCTCGTTATTATCTTGCAACATCTTGCAACTAGATTCTTGTTGAGTTTTATGCCCTAAAAATCGTAGGTAAAAAATGTAAATAATTAACTATCTTCTGAAGGTTTATGAAAACCGCAGCGGAATCGTGATCGCGTCCCAAATTGATTTTCACGAAAAGATAAAATTTACAGAGAATAGAAACCATTATACATTAATAATTACAGCATGTTTTAACTCAAGAAAAGAGGAATTAAGGTTTAGAAAAACATACCTTTAAAGACAACAAATTTCTTCACGCAATTCCTATTCCAACAAACTCTTTGGTCTCTTCTAGGATCATGAACTCGCCAAGCCAACCTTGAACACTACTCCAATTGTAACTTTGATATTCTCTATATGGGATGAGAATTCACAAGAGTTATGGACTCTGTGTTAATTTTGGGAGAGGGAGAGAGATTTTGAGAGGAGAAAACATTTCTTTTTTATAATGTTTGGGAGAGTAGAGGTAGAGTGCACAGACAATTTGTGTATCAAAAGGAAACATTTCTTTTTTATAATGTTTGGGAGAGCAGAGATAGAGTGCACAAACCCTAAGTTGTCTTATGAATCTTGAACTGTATGTGGAGGCATACGGGGATCGATCTTCAAGATACAGACTAAAAGGTCTATAGTATAGGGATAAGAATGGGTACCTTATCCTAGTGACACTATGAAGGAAATCGGAAACGCGATTTCTGTGAGCAGCGGAAGCAAGACTATTCCAAATTATCAACAAACCATTTACAGTCGACTTCAATATACATGATTATGCAAATATACAGAGAAATTACAGCATGAACATCAAAAGTACAAAAGGAAAAACTGTACTAACAAAGGCAAAAGCGTCTCCACGCTCCGATGCGCACTTTGACCGATCACAGGAACCACGAACGCTCGACTACACAACCGCAACATCGCATGAGCATAGCACGAACACTTCGCGCTCGTCTTCAACAATCTCCTTGGTCACGAACTCCTTCGCAATAGCGAACGACCTCTGCAGCACCACGAACGGCCTCCGAAAAACCTCGATGGTGTCGAGTTGAGTCTGACACCACCAACAAGGCGATCTTGGTATTCTCAGTGTGAGAATCCAAAGGGTGGGCTCTGTTCGGATTTGGTGTGAGGTAGACGAATGGAGGAAAGAACGATCGCGCATACGACTGGGCAAGTGGGAGAAGTCAGAGACCTATCGTATAGGTCGATGCCCAATCATTTAGATAAAACTATGCGATCGTCTAGTAAAAGCTATGCGATCGTTTAGCTCTATCATTTAACTCGATAGACTCTACACGATCATTTACCTTGGGCCAGCGATCGTCTAGCAAAGCTATACGATCGTTTAGTAAACACTACACGATCGTTTAGCTAGCACCTGCACAATCGTTTACCTAGCCCAGCCGTTGTTTAGTGTATTTACTTGACAACTTCCGTGAGTTTCTTTTCGCCGAAGTGAAAACTCAAATCTTTTCAAACTTTTGTAAAAACCTCTCTTTTTCAAAATAGGAAACCGATTTCCTTTTAAAACCTCACGGTTACCATGATCAATAACCATCTATTACATTTGGTTATTTAAAAGAAAAAGTATCAATTATCTAATAATCAATATTATTATAAATATAAATGATAACCAACTTATCATACTATATTTATAACCTATAATTTTAATATTTCATCTCATGAAACATATAAACCATAGTTCTTTTTCTATTCTATGGTACTCAATGTAAATCTCATTTACATCAATTCTCCACTAGATGTATCTCGTACATCATATCGATTATATCACATATAATCAAAATACCTCTTGTCAATTTGAACATTTCAAATCAACACCAAGAACTGATCCTTCAACATAAATCCAAGCTACCAAGGGGACCTCATGGACCTGTAGATCCGAAGCTCCACCCATTAACTGACTAAACTCTTTTTATACAGAGTCTAGTCATCTCATGGTCCAGGTCTTATACAAACTCTTTGTATAGGACACCCCCGCTGCACGTCTCCACACGAATGATCAGGATCTACCATCTGTTGTAGTTTACAACACTTGCAAACCTCTACAAAGCAGGTTGTATCCGTAATGTCACCAGGATCAGGTATCCCACCTTAATCCTTATACTACAAACTGATTTAGGTTATCACTTAAGGCATGATTCACTTGTATATCACATATACATGCTTAAGTTCACATAAGATAACCAAGTAGCTTTTTTATTGGATATGAGTAAATACCAGAACTAAATAATACTTATTTTATTCATTGAACAATTTGCATCTTTACAAAACAACGAGACTCCGGGAGAATTAAGACACCAATCCCAACACACTATGGATACGATCCACTTTGTATTTGATACAAACGCAATGATCCAATGCATTCGTGTAGGTGACATGCGAGTGGGGGTATCCTATGGAATGAGTTTGCATAAGATCGGGCCGCAAAATAATAACCACTATATGTAACTCCGTTGACTAGTTAGGTTTCTATTTCAACAGGAAGACCTAAGCAACTTAATCTTAATCCTAAGTGTATTGTGAACTCCTGTTCACGAGGGATTGTCCTTTGATTTGTATGGGTGAGAGTGACCAGTTTTCCGACTCAATATGCCTACCATTTTAGGGACAAGATCATGTAGGAAGCTGGAAACATAATAATACAAGATGGATTTCACTCCTTCTTGACTATAGGGTAAATAGATAAGTGTTCCCTTAAGTGGTGTTTGTGGAACTTGAGCAAATGGTCGTACCCTCTCACTGGCCCAAAAGGAATTTCTATTTAATGGTTGGACTATAAAGAGGTTGTTCATTGAAGGAGCACTACTACTTAAGGATTTAGGGTGGTTATAGACATGTTTAAGGGAGTTTTTTAACTACTTTTTTTTTTATCTCGCAACATCTCGAAACAACTTTTAAATTGAAATAATGGATTCAAACTCTTTTATACAGGTGTTTTTGGTGAGTTAGGGTAGGCTTGGTCATGTTTTAGGTAGTCTTTTAGCTACTGTTTTTTATCTCACAACATCTCGCAACAACTTTTAAACTTGAAACAATGAATACAAACTCTTTTATATAGGTATTTTTGGTGAGTTGTGGTAGGCCTGGTCATGTTTTAGGTAGTCTTTTGGCTACTATTTTTCATCTCACAATATCTCGCAACAACTTTTAAACTTTAAACAATGGATTCAAACTCTTATATATAAGTGTTTTTGGTGAGTTGTGGTAGGCCTGGTCATGTTTTAGGTAGTCTTTTAGCTACTATTTTTCATCTCACAACATCTCGCAACAACTTTTAAACTTTAAACAATGGATTCAAACTCTTTTATATAGGTGTTTTTCGTGAGTTATGGTGGACTTGGTCATGCTTTAGATATTCTCTTAACTACTATTTTTTTTATCTCGCACCATATCACAACAATTTTTAAACTTGAAACAATGGATTCAAACTCTTTCATATAGGTGTTTTTGGTGAGTTATGGTGAGCTTGGTCATATTTTAGGTAGTTTTTTAGCTACTGTTTTTTTATCTCACATCTTTTAAACTTAAAACAATGGAATCAAACTCTTTTATATAGGTGTCTTTGGTGAGTTATAGTGTGTTTGGTCATGTTTTAGTTTGTCTTTTAGCTACTGTTTTTTTATCTCGAACTCATGTACGAATGCAATTTAAAAATCCTCGAACACATGGACCATGAGCCATAAAAATATATTTGAAGAAACTTTCATGTTCAAGTTCAATGTGATATATTGTTCCTGGATTTGTATGTTTCAGTGCTCCACTATACCGAAACAATAGATTATATGACTCTTCAGGGGCACTCGTTCATATGCATTTTCTTTGGCACGTCATGCTTTTTCATTACTCATATTTATGTCATAGTCTTGCCTCATGTATTCTATGATATCAAGTATTTTGTATTGGCAATTGTTGGGTGAAAATTTAACTTTCAAAATAAGAGGGAACCAACCTTTTGGTTGGAAAATCCCACATTAGAAAATTTGGTGTTGGAAACCTCCCTTATATACTCCAATCTTGAGTTTTGGGTTTGGGCCCCAAGGGGTACCCATGTTTTGGAAGGAGTAAGGAGATAGACCAATGTGGTTTCAGTGGACGTCCCAATGCACGTCGTCGCCGCCGTCCGTTTGGTCGGTTAGTCAGGCGTGGCGTGGCGAGGCCCACGCGTATGTGATTATTTATTAAAAAGGAAAAGGTCCTTCCGTTCGCGCATCGTCCGCTTCGTTCGCGCACGTCCTGAGATTCACCACCTTTTTCGCTCCCTACCATTCATGGTGAAGGCCAGGCATGGTCTTCAGCAGTTCAAAAACACAATTCATTCTTCACTTCATTTCATTTTCCTCTCCTTTTCCATTTTAGTTTTTCGAGCAATGGGTTTAGAAAGGATGTGTGTTCCAGTTGGTACCAGTGCCTTTTCAATCGGGTTTCTTTTGGCTGTTTTATCCTGGGGACGACGTGACAATTTTCAGACCTACTTGCACACTTGGGTAGAGCCGTGAAACGTCTTAAAGAGAGCGAGCTCCGTGACTTAGCCTATAACGAGTTTCTGTTTTGCAGGTTTTGATTTTTGCTTGACCGTCGTGCCTTGACCGTTTATTGTTCATCGTTCTGAGGGTCCTACTGTTTTCAAAAATTCTAAGACGATTCGCCACATCATCAATGGCCCTCGGTAGAAACAATGACGTTATGATATCTGACCTCAACCGTCCATTCCGGTTCAAAGGAGCAAACTTCAAACAGTGGAAGCAAAAGATGTTGTTCTTTCTCACCGTCAAGAAAGTTGTCGAAACTTGTACCAGAGCTAAGTCGATCGTCCCTTTAGAAGAACCAACTGAATAACAGATAAAAAAAAGCTGCTGACTAGGAAGAGAAAGACTTTCTTTGTAAGAATTTTATTTTAAATAGTTTGACTGATGATCTGTATGACTACTATAGTACAATGAAGACAACGAAGGAGGTCAGGGATGCCCTGCAAACGAAGTATGACACCGAGGAGGCCGGGTCGAAGAAATATGTTGTTAGCCATTATCTCAAGTTCTAGATGACGAATGACAAATCCATGGAGGCCTAATCCCATGAACTCCAGAAGATAGCCCACGAGATAATTACTGAAGGTATGCCTCTAGACAAACAATTTCAAGTTGCTGTTATTATTGATAAACTGCCCCTTTTGTGGAAGGACTTTAAGAACACTTTGAGGCATAAGACCAAGGAGTTCTCCTTGGAGAGTCTTATAACCTAGCTAAGGATCGAGGAGGAAGCTCGAAAGCAGAACTAGAGGGAGGAGGTAAACGCAGTACCTGGGAAACCCGCCTCTGTCGTCGTAAAACCTGACAAAAAATCTAAGAAAACAAAGAGGAAAGGTTAGAATTGTGGCTCCAGCAACTAGAACCAACAGAAAAAATAGAAGCCCCCTTTAGGAGAAACGGTACAGTTCCTCTGCTTTAATTGTAATAAACCTGGGCACATAGCTAGGAATTGTAGGAACAGGCATTATCCTGATGGTCAGGCGAACCTGACAGAAGAACCGTTAAGTCGCCATGATCACAAAAGTAAATGTGATCGGTGGTTGTGAAGGATGGTGGATAGACACTGGCGCTACACGCCATGCCTATCACGACCTTCACGACCACCGATCACATTTACTTTTGTGATCATGGCGACTTAACGGTTCTTCTGTCAGGTTCGCCTGACGCCATGCCTATTACGACCTTAGTCTATTTAAAACTTATACTGAAACTAAGGATAATAATATTCTATTGGGAGATCATCACTCCACAGACTTTGTCATGTGAATAAGAATTTAATTAGTAACATGATTAGGCTAAAAATGATACCTAAGTTATCCACAAATGATTTTGATAAATGCAAGTATTGTAGTTAGGTTAAAATTATTAAAACTTCACATAAATCTATACTTAGGAATTCCGAGCCTCTAGATTTGATTCATTCTGATGATTGTGAATTTGATGGCATCTTGACTAGGAATATTAAAAGATATTTCATTACCTTTATTGACAACTGCTCTGATTTTACTTTTGTATACTTGCTGAAAAACAAAAGTGATGCTTTTGATGCCTTCAAACGTTTTGTTTCTGAAGTAGAGAATCATTTTAATAGAAAGGTTAAAAGACTTCGTAGTGATAGGGGAACCGAGTACGACTCGTATAGTTTTAGTGAGTTCTTTAACTCACATGGAATAATACACGAAAGACCACACCTTATTCTCCTAAAATGAACGGAAAAGCCGAAAGAAAAAATAGAATTTTTAACCGGGCGTGGCGTGGCAAGGCGCACATGTGTGTGATTATTAAATTTTAATAAAAATATTATTAATTTTATTATTTAACCGGGAAAAAAAAGGAAAAGGTCCTCTCGTTCGCACTTCGTCCGTTTCGTTCGTGTATCGTCCACTTCGTCCGCCAAGCGTTTCGTCCGCGCACATTCTAAGGCTCACCGCCTTTTTCGCTCCCTACCGTTCACTCTGAAGGCCTATAAAAGACGTGGCCTTCAACAGTTCAAAAACACAAAACATTCTTCACTTCGTTTCATTTTCCTCTCTTCTTCCATTTTAGTTTTTCAAGCAGTGGGTTTAGAAAGGGTGTGTCTTTCGGTCGGTAACAGTGCATTTCCAATCGGGTTTCTTTTGGCTATTTTATCTTGAGGACAATGTGGCAATTTTCAGACCTGCTTGCACACTTGGGCAGAGCCGCAAAACTTCTTAAAGAGAGCGAGCTCCGCGACTGAGCCTATAACGAGTTTCTGTTTTGCAGGTTTTGCTCTTTGCTTGCCGTCGTACCTTGACCATTTACTGTTCGTCGTTCTGAGGGTCCTTTCGTTTCCAACAGCAACCAACTCCTTTGAATTTGGACATTATTAATTCTTCAACTACCCAAGATTTTGCTTGTATGTGGTCACAATTCAAAATATCAAGAAAACATGAACGAACATTTACATACGTTGAAATCTTGAATATATTTGAATCCTTCAATTTGACTGTTGGTAGTCTCCATTTACACTTATCATCAATGCATTTAACACAAAGTACCCCTTTTGTATATTTCTTTACTAAAAAATGATTTTTTTCATTGCCAAAAGACAATCTCATGGATAATTCTCTTTTGTAGAAAAATATTTGTCCTACCTCCAACTCTTCACTTGTACAGCTTTCTTCCGACCAAATGTTTTTTTTTTTGTTTTTTTTTTTTTTTTTGCATTCAACATCAACTAGCTGAGCCATATTTAAATCTACCTTTTCCTTTCTAATATTCTATTGAAATATTTGTTTGTCGTATGATGTCATACAATTCACTATTCATCTCAACTGCCTCCCATGCAAAAGTATCATTTTTTGAATCATACGATTCCCATATGATTGCAGTGGCCTCTATCATTTTATCACACAAACTAACTTGAACTTTATTCTTACCTAATATATCCATTGCACTAGGAACATTTAAGTTCTACACTTGGTTGCTTCCAGATATTGAATTGTAACACATATTGAAACCTTTCTTATTTTGATTACTCCTAGGTTCAAATGAGATATACAGCGAGACCTCAAATGGATTTTCACTAAGAATATAAAACTTTAAATCATGGTCATTGCTTAACTCAAGTGGAGGAGCTTCATTTTCAACTTTTATCTCATATATGCACCTTATCTTTATATCAGACTCCATAGGGTTAACTTCTATAAGGGTATATCGTTCGATCAATAAATCTTTATGTGTTATTTCTTTATGTACGAAAATACCTTTTAACATGCCTCCTTCAATTTTCTCTGTCTGTCATCTCATACACCACCATATTGAACTAAAATCCGAACATGTGCCATCCTTAAAATGCCCAAAATTCTTTAGTTTTGGGGAAAAAAATTTGATTTGAAGTTAGGCATTTCAAGTTGCAATATAAAATCTAATACCTATGAAACTTCCTAAAACATGTGTAAAATCATCTTACATCACCTAAAAAAGTATATAATTGATTTGAGAGTGGACATTTGAAGTTTAGAAAATGTGATATGTTTGCGAGATGTTACAAGATGTTGCAAGATAAAAAAAAAAAATAGCTATAAGAGCTCCCTAAAACATGTGTGTTGGAGTTTATGTCCTAGATCTTATGTATCTTGTGGTTTGTAAAGACAAATTACATATCCAATAAAATAAGAAGTATTTTATTAAAGTTTAGACTGCATTAATTCAATCCAATAAACTAAGATCCAAAGTTATTTTAAGAAACTTAAACATGTATGTGGAGACATACAAGTGGATCATGTTTAAGTGATAAACTAAATGGTCTGTAATATATGGATAAGACTGGTACCTTATCCTGGAGACACTACAAATACGACCCACTTTGTAGATGTTACAATTGTTGTAAAGTGCTACAAATAATCTAATTCTGGTCATTCATACGAAGATATGCGAGCGAATGTATTCTTCACAAAGAGTTTGTATAAGATCGGACCACGAAATGAATAGACTCTCTATATAACACCATTGATAGAAGAGACTTACATTTCACTAGGATGACCATAGGTGACTTGACCTTAATCCTGAGTGAGTTGTGAACTCCTGTCTATGAGGGCGATCTTTTGATTTGTATAGGTGAGAGTGGTCAAATTAGCTGACTCAAAAGTCTACCATTTTAGAGATATGTCCAAGTAGGGAGCTGGAAACATAGCTACACAATATGAAATTCACTCATTCTCGTCTTTAGAGGAAGTAGATAAATTGCTCCTTTAATAGCTGATTTTAGGTCTTAAGCATTGAGGCATCAACCTCTCACTAGCTCGAGAGGTGTTAGTTTATAGTTGGACTATAAACAGTTTGTTCATTAGAGGGATCAGTCGTACTTAAGGAATTAGATATAACTACAAGGATAAAAAGTAATTTGACCCAGTTGTAGTTATGAGCGATTTGTGAAGGGTTGACTCACTACTGATTGGTTATATCTATGGACACAGAAATATATCTACGGTGTGAAGAGTGCAACTATCGATCTTTAGTGGAGTGCTCGATAGTTAATGAATATCGATTAATTTAATTAAAGAGTTTAATTAATTAATCTCATATCATTGGAACTTTTAATCTGTAGGTCCATAAGGTCTCCTTGTTAGCTCACTAAAGAAAAAGAGGAATGATTTGAATTGTTCAAATCAACTGATGGAATAACATATTGATGAGAATAATATGATATGGTTAATTACAGATCTGATCTTTAATTAAGAGAAAAATATTTTAATAGGATTCAAATATTGAATTCTTATGAATTAGATTCATAAAAAATTAATTAATTAACTTTGAGAGGTGGAGGAAAATAAACATATGATGTATTGAGTTTTATATCCTAAAACTCGCGGTTTGTAAACAATAAACTTATTATGTAAATCGATAAAATTGTTATTGAAGTTTTGATTAAATAATGTTGTTATTGGATATATGAATTGCTTATTTCATTTTATAGATAAATTTAATAAACTAAAAGATCCATAACTATTACATGAGTACTTGAACTTTATGTGAGGACATAAAAGTGGATCAGGTAAATAGTGAAAATGATCTATAGTATACGAATAAGGTTGGGTGCCTTATTCTGGTAACACTATGGATGCAACCCACTCTATAGTTGTTACAATGAGTTGTAAAGTGCTACAAAGAAAGTGATCTTGATTCATTTATATGGTGACATGAGGAGTGAGAGCGTCTTGTGCAATGAGTTCACATAAGATCGGACTAAGAAATTAGTCACTCTTACTTTATAACGTTGTTTACTATTTAAGACTGACTATTTCATAGTGATGATCTAGGTAACTTGACCTTAATCCTGAGCTAACTATGAACTCCTGTTTATTCGGGATTATCCTTAGATTTTCATAGGTGAAGGCTAGCTCAACAGTGCCGGCTCAATAAGCCTCCTATTTTAAGGGTAAGACTGGGTAGATAGCTCCACATAGGATGCAAGATGGAATTCACTCCTACCTGCATTCAGGGATAGTAGAGAGGTTGTCCCCTTAAGTGCTGACTCTAGGTCTTGAACGAAGGACCCCACCCTCTCATTGGCCTGAGAGGGATATGGTTTGTTGATTAGATCACAAACAAATGATTCATTAGAGGATCAGTGGAACTTAAGGAACAAGAGGTAATCTCGGGGATAAAATAACTATTGACCCAGCCATTATTACAAACAACTTATGAAAGGTTAACTTACTAATCATGACTATATCGAGTGGACACAATATATCTACAGTAATACAACTATTGGGCTTTAGTAGAGTGACTTGGTAGTTAATGAATGGGGGTTAATTCGGTGTAAAGAGTTTAGCCAATTAATCTCGGATTGTTGAAGTCCATGATTTGTAGGTCCATTAGGTCCCCCTACTAACTCACAAACGGAACAAACCTTAGAATAACATGATAAGTTAATTTGAATTGTTCAAATTTGAATTAAGAGAATTAATAATTATATCTTATATAATTACATGTTTAATTACGGAATTAAACGAAATCGGAGAATTGATTAATATTTAAATATGATTTAAATATTAATTTCATAAATGGAGATTCAGGGAGATAGAATTAGTGACAAATTAATTAAATATTTGATATTAAATTAATAAAATTAATTTAATTAATTAATTAATTAATTATTACTAATTTTATTAGAAAAAATCATTATTAAATTAATTTTTGTAAAATTAATAAAATTTCAGTTTTAATTAAAATAATTTTTTATTTTAAAAATCAATTTCAAAATTAAAAAGAAAATCTGGAAAGTCCCAAAAGTGGGATTTTTCCACTTTCAAGCTACCAAGTTAATCACTTTTCCACTCTCAATTCCAACTCATTTTTTAAGGAGGAGCTGGAATTACTTTAGGCAATCAGTTATTGCATGAAGTCTTAGTATAAAACACTCAGATTTGAGTGGAAAAAGGTATGTAAAATACTGGATTTTTGCTAAAATCTCAAGGTTGAAGAAAGGTTCTTCAAGACTGTTGAACCAGTGATCTTTCTCTTCTTATTCCCTAAATTCTAATTTGTTTTGAGTCCCACAACTTAATCTAAGGCTCCTAATAGGGAAGCTTTAGTGGTGTTTCCACAACCAGATTTCGAGAGGATTGCAGCTGATTATCGAGTTTGAAGAAGATCTTCAAAGGTATGTTTAAAACCCTTTTATCATTTGATGAGCATGTTGCCTTTAGAGCAAAAATTGATTAATTAGAGTGCTTAATGATTCTGTTTTCTTCTGCTGCACGTTTATAGAAATCATCATGATGTTTATTAATTAATTAAATTAGATTTAATATGATTGATGGGCTAATTAATTAAATAAAAGTTATTTAGTTAAATTAGCCCTAAGGGTAATTTTGGAAAGCTATAGAGAAAGTCTCCATATAAATTCATCATTTTTCCTAAATTATAAAAAGAGGGTGATTTTCATTTGATAAAACCCTAGCCTCCAAATTAATCTCCTTTCAAAATTTCTCTTCTCCATATTCTTCATTCTTCTTCCTCAATCAAGGTGTGAGAGACCACTCTTCTCCCCTTGGTTCCTAGAGAATAACAAGGTCTCACTTACAGTGGTGCCTATTGTTCGTTGAAGAATCGTTCCAGAGAAGACGATGAAAAAATTGTGAAGAGGTTGGGATTCGACGTAGGTATGTGATATTCGTCTTCCCCTTTTCTCTTCTCTCTTCTAAGTATGTTGATGTACAAGTTTATCCTCTATTTCATTTTGTTTAGTAGCTGTTTTATTTTAATTTAAACTGAAAAGGTGAAATGCAAAGCATTCACATGCCTCTTCTTGGGATTCAATCCTTGTAGTGTGAAACCACCTTAAATCACCTAAAACAAGTATATAATTTATTTGGAATTAAACATTTGAAGTTTAAAAGATACGATATGTTTGAGAGATGTTGCAAGATTTAAAAAAAAAAAAAAAAAAAAAAAGTAGCTACAAGAACTCTCTAAAACATGTATAAAACCATCTTAAGTCACCTAAAACAAGTATATAATTGATTTGGGATTGGATATTTAAGGTTTAAAAGATACAATATGTTTGCGAGATATTGCAAGATAAAAAAAAGCAGCTACAAGAACTCCATAAGACATGTATAAAACCACCTTAAATCACCTAAAATAAATATATAATTGATTCAGGATTGGATATTTGAAATTTAGAAGATACAATATGTTTGCGAGATGTTGTGAAATTTCGCGAGATTAAAAAAAAAAAGAGTAGCTACAAGAATTAAACGAGTACTTAATCTGTGTTAGAGAGATAATTATGTTTAGCTAAGGCATGCTAAATGGCATCTTCACCTGTGAGAGCAGAAGAGAAGATGTCATTCTGATTTATCAAGAGAAGGTCAGAAGAATGCGTTAACTAGAGCGAGTAGTACTTCTAGAGATGGAAGCAACTTTGCTTCATTACATTCGTCTCTATTTCACCACAGACACGTGGGAACGCGGCTGATCACTAAAAGGAGTACGCTAAGGGAAAAATGGAACCGTACTTATAACTTTAACGCAATTAAGGAACTTGCAATGTTTATATTAGTTATCTTCCTCTTCCTACTTCATACATAAGACTTGTCATCGCATCACATGATCTGTGTATAATCTTCACAGCCAGCCTTACCCTCAGTATTTTGTATCATGCAGCCTATATCTTGTATCATCTTAGCTTAGGTTTACTGAATTTTATTTTAATATCGCATTTTTACTGCTTTCCTTTACTTTATCGCAACTTTATATTCTTGAACACAAATACTTTTATTAAATTGAAAAAAACTGGTCGCATGTATCATAAACGTAACACAATAACCTCAAACAATTCCTGTGTTTGACCTCAGATCACAACGAGAAACTTGCGGTGGAATTATAATTGGTTCTAATGCAAGAAAACTTGTGACAACGAACAGCATATTACAAGAGCATCCATTAATAACGCATATCTAGAAGTAGTATTGCATGAATTGAGTCCATTAACGCATGCATCATCAATAAGGAAGTAAATTTTAGCGTTACAACTACTAAATTTAGAAAAACAATTTTCTTTTTTATCTCACGGTTACCATAAACTTCTAATAACCACCCACTCAATCGGTTATTAGAGAAAAAGAATTAATTATCATATAATTAATATATTATAAATAAATATGTTAACAAACTTATTATATTATATTTATAACCTATAGTTTTAATATTTCATCATATGAAACATATAAACCATAGTCTTTTTTTTATTTTTTGGTACTTAATATAAATAATATTTATATTAATTCTTCCATCTAATGTATCTCATACATCACACCAATTATATCACATATAATTGAATTTTCTCTTGTTAATTTGAACACTTCAAGTCAATCTCAAAATCTGATTCTCAACTTGAACCCATTGAGTTACCAAAGGGATCTTATAGACCTGTAGCTTGAAGCTCCAACAGTAATTGAATAATTTTCTGAACTCTTTAATCACGAGATCTACCATCCATTAACTGTCGGACACTCCATTAAAGACTGACAACTGCACTCTTCTCACTACAGATATATTTTTGTGTCCATATAACAAATCAACAGTGTGATAACCCTTCACAGATCGCTCGTAAGTACAGCTAGGCCAATTTACCGTTTTGCGTTGTAGTTACATTTAACTCTTTAAGTACCACTGATTCCTTTAATGAACAATAAGTCATAGTCCTACTACGATTGAGTCCTCTCTTCCAAAGAGAGGGTATGGCCACTATATTCAAGACCCGGAATGAGCCCTTAAGGGAGAAATTTATCTACTTACCCCTGCTTCAACGAAGGAGTGAATTCCGTCTTGTGTAACTGAGTTTCTAACTCCCTAATCAGATAAATCCTAAAAAAAGTAGGCTTGTTGAGTTAGCAATCTTGCCACTCTCACCCATACTAATTAAAGGACCACCCTCATAGGCAGAAGTTCCCAAAATACTCAAGATTAAGGTCATGTCACCTATGGTCATTTTAGTTAAATTTAAGTCTCAATTATCAATGGCGTTATATAAAGAGACTAATCATCTCGTGGTACGGTCTTATACAAACTCTTTTTATAGGACACCCCCGCTCGCATGTCTCCACATGAATTGTAAGGATCAGACCATTTGTAACACGTTACAACACTTATAACTATCTATAAAGCGGTTCGTATCCGTAGTGTCACCAAGATAAGGTATCCCTCCTATATCCTTATCTACAAACCATTTAGGTTATTACTTAAGGCATGATCCACTTGTATGTCTCACATACATGCTTAAGTTTATATGAAATAACCACATATCTTAGTTTATTGGATATGAGTAAATGCAAAGAAAATAACTCTTATTTTATTAATAACAAAGTGTTTACAAATTGTTTGCAAACTATGAGACTCTAGAAGAATTAGGACACCAATCCCAACAATCTCCTAATTATCGTAATGCCTCGGGAGACTAATGTACATTACATGAAAAACAGTACAATATATAATAAACTAGGGCATACTCTACACCCTAGTATCATCTCCCACTTGCCCTAGACAAGGTATCGCATGTCCCATAGACCCAGACTCTCCAAATGTCCCTCGAAAATGTCCCTCGAACACTTTAGCCATGAGGGCCTTTGTAAACGGATTAGCAACGTTGTGCTCTGACGCGATCTTCGTGACTATCACATCACCGTGATGCACAATCTCCCTGATCAAATGATATTTTCATTCGATATGCTTGTCTCTACGATGACTCCAAGGTTCCTTTGAATTTGTCACAGCCCCACTGTTATCACAATAGAGAGTGATCGGCAAAGATATATTTGGAACAACTTCCAAATTTGTAAGGAACTTCCTAAGCCAAACAATCTCTTTAGTAGCTTCACAAGCGGCTACGTATTCGGCTTCTATAGTAGAGTCCCTGATGCATCCTTACTTTATGCTTCGCCAAACTACAACCCCTCCATTCAAAGTGAATACTGACCCTGATTTTGATTTCTGAAAATCTTTATCAGTCTGAAAGTCAAAGTATGTGCATTCTATAAGGATCAAATCCTTATCTCCATACACGAGCATATAGTCTCTTGTTCTTTGAAGATACTTGAGAATCATTTTGACCATCATCCAGTGATCTAATCTTGGATTGGACTGATAACGACTGATAATCCCTACTGCATAGCAAATGTCAGGTCTAGTACAGAACATTGCATACATGAGGCTTCCAACAGCCGAAGCATAGAGAATCTGTCTCCTTTCTTTAACCTCTTGAGGTATCTTAGGACACTGTTCCTTAGACAATACAATTCCATGCCTGAAGGGTAATAAACCCTTCTTGAAATCTTGCATTCTATACCTGATCAACATTTGGTCAATGTACGATGCCTGAGACAAGGCTAACCTCTTGTTCTTACGATGTCGAATGATCTGGATCCCTAAAATATATTGCGGCTCTCCCAAATCTTTCATTTGGATATAGGTGGCTAGCCACTTTTTAATGTCAGTCAAAAAGCCTACATCATTCCCAATGAGTAGGATATCATCCACATATAGTACCAAGAAAGCTACTGAGGTGTTGATGATTTTCTTGTAAACACAAGGTTCATCAACGTTTTGATCAAATCCAAATGATTTGATCGCCCTATCAAATCTAATGTTCCATGATCTAGATGCCTGTTTTAGCCCATAAATGGACCTATTAAGCTCGCAAACTCTTTACTCTTGATCTGGAACAATGAACCCCTCTGATTGAGCCGACAGATGGTCTTCTCAAGATTACCATTCAGAAAGGCAGTTTTAACGTCCATTTGCCATATCTCATAATCATAAAATGTGGCTATGGACAGGAGAATCCTGATAGACTTCAACATGACAATATGTGAGAAAGTTTCCTCATAGTCCACTTCCTCAACCTGGGTATAACCTTTGCCACGAGTCTAGCCTTAACAGTCTGCACATTTCCATCTATACCTCGTTTTCTCTTGTAAATCCACTTACACCCTATAGGTTTTACCCCATCAGACTGATCCACAAGTTTCCAGATAGAATTGAAGTACATAGACTCCATTTTCTAGTTTATAGCTTTAATCCCATCATCTTTGTCAACATTCTCCATTGCTTGCTTATAAGACAATGGATCCTCGACCTCATCATCAAACATGATGTTTTGGGCTTCAGCCAAACCCATGTAGCGTTCCAGTGGGTACGCAACTCTCCCACTACATCGAGGCAGTCTCAACTCTGTAGATGGTTGACTAGATGAACCGACATCAACAACTCTTGTTGATCTAGCAGTCTGTTCAACAACTCTTATTGAACTCTCAATAGTCTCACTAGAAATCTCATGTAAAATAAGCTTACTTCGTGGTTTATGATCCTTGATGTGGTCATCTTCCAAGAAGATGGAATTTATCGACACAAACACCTTATTCTCACTCAGATAATAGAAGTATCCACCCTTAGTTTCCTTGGGGTAGCCTACAAAGAGGCAAACTTTCGAACACGGTTCCAACTTCTTAGGGTCAACCACAAGCACGTGGGTCAGACATCCCCAAATTCTGAAGTAGCGTAAACTACCTTTACGGCCTCTCCACTACTCAAAAGTTGTTTTAGAAACACTTTTCAAGGGAACCTTCAAAATGTAACATGCAGTCTCCACTACAAATCCCCAAAACGAGTCTAGAAGATGAACATAACTCATCATAGACCAGACCATATCCAACAGGGTTCTGTTTCTCCTTTCTGATACATCATTCTGCTGACTGTACCTGAGGCCGAGAGTTGGGATGTGATTGCATGTTCTATCATACAGTTCTATAATTTGAGGTCCATATACTCTCCACCACGATCAGATCGTAGTGTTTTTATCTTCTTACCTAACAAGTTTTCAACTTCAGCCTTATACTCCTTGAATTTGTCAAGGACATCAGCCTTACGTTGCATTAGGTATAGATACCCATATCTTGAATAATCATCTATGAAAGAGATGAAATATTCATACTTACCTCAAGCTCTATCACGCATTGAACCACAGAGGTCTGAATGTATAAGCTCCAAGGTTTCCTTGGCTCTATAACCTTTTCCAGTAAAAGGTCATTTGGTCATCTTGCCTTCAAGGCATGATTCTAATACCGGCAAGGAGTTTTCTTCTAAACTCTTTAGAAGTCCGCATTTCACCAACTTTTCAATCCTATTGAGGTTAATGTGACCTAACCTTAGATGTCAAAGATGGGCATTTTTCTTAGGAGAAACCTTTGGTCTTTTTGCAGTTGTCACCATTCTGAATATTTCAGTATTAAGCAAGACTTTTATGACTAATGGCCTTAGTACGTACAAGTTATTTTCCATTGAACCAAAACCAATCTCCATAACATTCTTGAAAATAAACATTTTACTCTAAAAAAGGAGACGGTATGACCTTGTTCAATGAGACAAGAAACTGAGATTAAGTTCCTCTTGATATGAGAAACTACAAAAACATTATCCAGTAACAGATAACGTTTCTTATCCAAAAATAACTTCAGCCTTCCTACAGCAACAGCTGAACAACCTCACCAATATCGACTCGAAGAGTCAACTCTCCATCTTCCAATGTTTTCCAAGAACTAAATCCTTGGTAGGAGGAACTAACATGATTAGTAGCACCTGAATCAAGTATCCAGGTAGAATCGTCATTTTCTACCAAACACGTCTCCAAGACTAATAAATCATATTTACTATTTTTAGACTTCTTCCTCTTCTTAAGAGTAGTGGGATCAGTATCATAACTTATATAAGCTCCAAGTTCCATTTCAGAGAACAATTCTCGAAATTTTCCAGAGTCAGGAACAAGTGTTTTCTCTTGTAGTTCCTTGACATTCAAGAAAGACTAGAGATTATCTTTGGAACTGACACTATCGATTTCTCTGCCATCCATCCCTTTTATGCTCAAAAAGTGAGAACTGACATTCAAACAATTCTTGCGGTGAGTCCATGATCTTACGTGCAATGACCATGTTTTTAACCCTTTTAGCCAATGCATCGGGTATGCTAGCCAAAATGTGAAGTCAGGCCATCGAATTAGCCATCATCCACACCTCATATGCATTACGAACATTTCACAGTGCATCAAGGGTCGGGACTTGAGGACACTCCTCAACCATGACAAACTCGAGGTCGTTTACCAGGAAATATGTTTTAAAAGACTCTTTTCAATGTGTGTAATCGGTCAAAGTAAAAGAGGCAACTAACGAAAAATCATACATGTTGCTGAAAAAGAAACACATTGATCTACATTAGATTTTAGCAAATATGCTTTAAAAATAAAATCCAATATGGTTTAGCAAAACATAAATGAACCCCATGTGACATCAAGTTTCACAATGATGCTTCAGTGGTTTAGGACAAAAGCCACTGAAGGGTAGTCAATTTATCCCTCCTCTGAATTGAGACACTCTCAACCAGTCATTAATACCAAAATAACTCTTATTCCTATAACGACTAGCCATCATTGATTTGGTCAAGAAATCATTAACTTGCTTAACAATTTTCCGTAAGTGCGACCCTTTATTTTAGATCCCAGAGTTCCGCCCCAAGCAGTTAATCCAAAGGGAAAAATCTGATTGGGGCAAAAACTAAAGTGACCCTATCCATTTCTGGAGTTCACTTTAATATTGACCAACCACACAAAAACCATCCGAAGGGGGACGCTCCCAGGGCGCCACGAGGCAGTGCAAGTAAATCTCACAATGCAAACCAATGAAAGAGACCACAAGATATGTTGACACGCATCCTTCACCCACTTACTATAAACACTCTCTCTGTCCACCTTGATATTGACTCATGCAAACACCATTCGAAGGGGGATGCTCCCAAGCACTACGAGGCCAAGCATGAATCTCACGGCGTGAACATTCAGGGAGAAACGTGAATGGAATCGACATATCATATATATCTTTTCCTCCCACTGAGTATTTTATAACCTAGGGTTTAGTTTACTTAGAAAAAACACGGCTGACGATTTTAACTAAGTGACTTTTTAGGTTTTTCCAAAAGTAACTCTTACTTTGGAAAGTTGAACAACTTTTGATCATCATTCATTAAACTCTTTAACGAAGTCTTTGTTCAAGTGTTGCATGCTTGCAGAAAATCTATCTAATTCACCTTTCCAAGTAGGTTCCTAGGTAGAGGTGTTCTGTTTCCGTCAGCTTAAATACCCCAGCCTAGCCAGAACCAGCCTTAGACAAAAGGTCCCTTATAGATAGATTTAATGCAAATTTAATCTTTTATAAAAATCAATTTAATCCTATTAAACCGATTCAAAAGATTAAACTTAGGTATCTAATCTCATTAGAAACTTGAACTTAGGTCTATCTAAATCCAATTTTAAAACCCTTTTAAAACATGAGTTCATCTAAGTTCGCATGCAATTCTTTCTTATTGATTTCAGTTCTAATTTCCATTATAAAGCTTATATCGGAAACAACCAAAACCATCCACAACACGAAGCAACACATACAAGGCATCCATAACTCTTACAAACAAGCCTAAGTGTCATGCTCCATGCATTGTTCATTCATTACTACTGGTATACAACACTTACTTAGTAAAGCAATGATCCAAGTATACATGCTTCCATACACTCTTATACTATAACTCTTATAATATAAAGATGATGCATGGATATGCTTAATGCATGCATAAATATAACTCTTATATTTCATGATGCATGCGCATGCTTTCTTATAATTTCATCATGCCAATAACTATATTATAACATTTATAATATATGATGCATGAATAAAATACATAACCTAAGGTGGGTTTTAAATCTATATGTCATACACTATGGCATATAAACCAACATACATCTCATGTACATTAAATAAAAGTTGATGAACCGGGATAATTAGCCACAAGTCCTTAAAAAAAACAAAGCTAACTATTACAAAGAACAATGAGTCTCTGGTTCAAACAGGTGAACCGGGTCTTGAACCATCCGGGCAAAGAAACGTGTCTCCTTGATCGTGTAACAAATCCTTGTGATCACCTATACAAGAGAGTAAACTCTTTACTCAATCGTTTTGCAATGCTGTATGAGCATAAACGATCGTGTAGCAACGATCGTGTACCTTTGACTATGCGATGAAGCATGAAGGCCAAGCGATCGTGCAGTGCGCATCGTGCAACGCAAGCCTTAAGTGATCAAGTAAACAACAATGATGCAGTGAAGCATAATCATCTAAACGATCGCTAAGCAAGCATAAGGTATCATATATCGGGTGATCGTGTAGTCAGTGACTATGCGATAAAGCATGCTGAACTACACAATCATTTAGTGCACGCACCTTTTATTAAACAATGAGCATCAAATAATTTATGTGATCGTTTACCTCTAACTTCTACACGATAGAGCAACCAACGCTATGCGATAGAGTAAACGCTTTACCCCATCGTTTAACATTAACTAAACGATTGTTTAGTAAATACTACACAATCGGGCAAAACTTTTCTACACGATCGTTTAGCCAAATCTCAATGATCGTTTAGCTAGGGCTACACGATACAACCAACCTTTGGTCTTCTTCCTCGATGAGAACTACATCTCCATGCTTCGAAACTTCATCACAAACGACTCAAACAACTTCAAACATTTTGAATACAGACTCGATTGCTTGTTAATTATGCCCAAAAATACAGGGGACCTTACAAATTAACACTTTATAAACTTAAAGAAAGCTTTAAACAGAGACAACCATCCCGTAAATATTAATCAACACATCCACAACCATTTAACTCTTAAACACATTGTAGAACAACTTAAAACCCACCACGACTGTAAACAAAGTTGAAAACATAAATGGTATTTGGAATATCAGAAAAACTTAGATCTGATACCAATTGATGGAAATCAATACGAGGATTTCCATGAGCAGCAAAAGAGATCGTTCCAAATTCCATTCAAATTGAACACAAACAATTACAGTCTAAAACGGAAACTAACAGGTCATGCATAATCAGAAATTACAGCATGCTATAAGAGAATCAAGGGATAGAGTATACGTACCTCTGAAGAATCATTCTTCAAGTATCTCTCGAACAATCTACAATGCGTCCACAAAAGTCTCGAATGTAACGAACACGAACACAACAATCGTCTGGATGCTCCTCGAACCCAATCGAGTCCAACTCTATTCACGAATAGAGTAAAGACACCACCACAATGGTTACATTGGTATTCTCGGTGTGAGAATCCAAGAGTTGTGGGCTCTGTATGATCTTGGCTTGAGGAAGACAGGAGGTCTACGATCGAGTAAACGGTCGAGTAAGTGGGAGATGAAACACTGTCTATCGCATAAACGATGTACTCGATCATTTAGTAAACAGCAGCCTATCGCATAGACTTTGCTACTTGATCATGTAGCATCAATCAGCTGGATGACTATCGTATAGTCAACTCTACACAATCATTTAGTCTCTATCAACGCTATCACTTAGTAAAACTCTTTTACTTGATAGCCCTTTTCCGTGAGTACTTTTCAATGAAGCAACTACTAAATTTAGGAAAATAATTTTCTTTTTTATCTCATGGTTACCATAAACTTCCAATAACCTCCTACTCAATCGGTTATTAGAGAAAAAGAAATTAATTATCATATAATTAATATATATGTTTTTTGTTTTTTGGAATAATTTGAATTACTCACATTATTTATGAAAATCTGAGTAATTAATTATATTAATATGATTAACCTAATGGATGATGTATATCGATGCATTATTATATATATAGTTAATTATAAATATAATTTATTATTAAAACTATATAATATGTGAGAGAGAAATACTTTGAATGTGATTCAAATATTTGAAATGGATTTTATACTATAGTTTAATATTTAATATGAATCTGATTCATATTAAAACTATATGTTAAAAGAGGAGGTTGCATTATAATGTGATTATAAATGCATATAAAATGACTACAAATAGTTAGATTAACCATATTATTAATATTATTTAATATTATTTGTAACAAATTGGGGTGAAAGTTGATATAGGATGTCTAGAGTTCATATGCTTGTAGAGTTCTTATGCTTGTGATTGGGGTGCAGAGTTGTTTTGTCTGAGCTCATTTGTCTATGTATGGGGGTGCAGAGTTGATATAGGATGTCAGGGGTATCTGGTGCAGTTTTTCTAACTCTAAAAAAATTTGTTCAACTGATGTACTTGTTTTTTTTTTTTTAACTTTTTTATACCATAACTCTACCATGGTTTGTTTGAATAAAATTTTGATCAAATTTTTATTAAGTAGACATATTTCTTATAATTGTGAATTATGGTCTAGCTTTTAGTTTTGGATCTTTCCTTCCAAAATTCCTTTTAAACAAAAGCAATTATTTTACAAGTTTGGTTTCTACTATGATGCCTCTACTGATGGCCATTATACTTGTTGTACAAAAAGTTGATACTAGTTTATACAGGGGCCATATTTTTTGGCCCGTTTACAAGGTGCATAATATATATATATATATACTATGGAATAACTTATGGCCAAGTTACATACACAAAAAGAAAATATAATTCAAGACATCCATAACACAGCTTCAAATCGGTTAGCCTTGAGCAACAAACATGTACAATATCTACATCTCGACTCAGGGAGAACGACTAGAAAACAATATGTTTTCTGAATATCTGTCACCAAGATATCCATAAGGGCCAATCGATCATCTTCCTCCAAACTCTTAACTCGATAGATCTGATTTGCACTTTTAGAACAACAAAAAAAAAAAAAACAATACAAACAATTAAAAAAAAAACAATGAAACACAATAGATGGCTTGATCGTATTCAACAGAGGGTTCAAACATAACACTGAGTTGGAACACATAATTAAACACAACAGAGAGTTCAAATATAACATAGAAAAAATAAACTACCAACTGATACTAATTGGAATTCATATGAATGAAATTGAAAATTTAAAAAAAAAATACAATTTAGAACATGAAAAATGAAATATATTAGAGAATAACACCATGAAATTGAGATTTTATGAAGAAATATTCATATAGAATAACTCATCATTGGCCTCTTAGGATTTAGAGAACAAACCTAATGTGGATGTATTCTCCCCCACCGAGCTTTAATGCTTCAAACATCCCTTACCATGCACTCGACAATCAACAACCCAAAAGAGAACCGACGACCGAAATCCAAATGTAGAATAGGTTATAGATGAAAGGAGGACCTACGAAGCAGCAAGGGGCTTGTTGAGCTTTTCATTGAAGTGGCGAGAGGGAACGGGACTAATCCAAAAATCAACAGATCAGTTGAGAAACTATGAAAAAAAGTTGAGATCTACATGCAGGGAAGGAATCGAGGAAACGAAAGATCTAAGAACTAGACAATAGGGTTTGAAATGAGAGATCTGAGGGGTAACGATAGAGTTTTAGATCTAAGGGTTTAAGATAAGAGATCTGAAGATTTGATGATAGAGTTTCGAATATGAGTGTTTCAGATGAGAAATCTGAGAATGATTTGATGTTAGGGTTTCATATCTGAGGGATGAGATCTAAGGATGAAAACCGCATGAGGAAAAAGGGAGAAAAGAGAGATATGCGAGAAAGGGTGAGATATGAAACACCCCCTCCAAATTGAAATCATTGTTTACAAATCAGTGGACTAGACATATGAAATGGGTGACATACAAAAATGAGCCCCCAAACACTAAGATGATATTGGATTTCATCTCAACTCAATTCATGTTGAACCCCCAAACAACCCCTAAGAGGGTTTTTTTCTCATAATGTGGGAAAGGAGTTAACGAAACTCCCCCTCTCCCCCCCCCCCCCCCCCCCCCCGATCTCTGCATGAAAGACGGAGAGATGAGACACTTTTTTATTGCTCTGGACTTTTGCTCTCACTCTCCCTAAAAAATCTTCCTTCTGCCAAAAATTCAAGAAGGTCACACCTTCATCCTTGTGTCTGGAGAATAACAAGGGCTCCATATTGGTGGTGTCTACATTGATTTCTTGGATTTCTTCAATGAATTTGTACATGACTTTGGAGGGAAAAGCTTGGAATTTATTTGGTCATCAAAGGTATTTATCTCTTAATCTCTTTTTTGCAGCATGGTTTCTTCTATGTTTAGCCTAAATTAGGTTTCTGCAAAATCAATTTTGCCCAATTCCAATTCAAAGACAAAACGATAATTTGTTTCCATATTGGGTTCAATCCCTTCATCCTTCACCTCCACCGCACTCGTAACCCTCCCATCAAATAGCTCTGACACCTCTACTATTGACCCATCCAGATGAACTGACTCTTCGCCACAATCAATCCCTAACTTCCCCATATCGATTTAATCTACCTTGTACTCACCAACCTCTCCCCACTTAACTTCCTTCAAATTTTGAAGTGGTTGGGAAATTACTATTTTTCATTTTGTGGAGGCCTTTGTAAAGACAAGAGGCTAGTTATTGGAAACAGAGGAAGTTGATGATTACAAGGAATCGGAGGAAAGAGGGATTCAATTGGATAGAAAAAGATGAATGATAGAGAATGAAGAGGGAAGAGAGGGAATAATAAAGAGAGGGAAACCACAAATATCCATAAATAAAAATTAATTTAATAAAATGAGCTAATTGAAACTATTAAGAAACCAGAAGGACATTAATCAAATTGAAAGTTCATGGGTATGAGTGTAACCAACCTCATAGTTCGAGAGTAGTTTTTGTAATTTTCTCTAAAAACTATTTAAAATGCACTTTGAAAACGTTTCAAAACCTATTTTGAGTGGTTGTTAAATACTTTCATTTTTTTTTCAAAATGACTTATTTTAAAAATTAAATACTTGAAAAGTTAAATCAAATGCACTTAAGACATTAAATGATTATTGGAATCCACTGTATCAAATGTTTAATTGAACTTGAAGAGAAAAAAGAAACACAAAGGTTTGTTGTGTGTGGCATTCCATGATAATTTTGGTCTAAAAACGTCAAATACAATAAGAATTATAATTAGTACAAAAAATAAGAATATGGAATAATCATAATTCAAAGTAAAAGATATAAATGAAACGATTAAAGATTTATAAACTAAATAGGTCATTATCAAAAGTTCCAACCATTGTGATTTAATCAATTTTTACTATGTTCTCGAGATTAATGTTTTAATAAATAATTAAAGATATTTACAGTAACACTTTTAAACTAATAATTAAGTGTATAACAAAAATTTTTAAAAACTATAATTATAACAATTTTCTCAAATCTCCATACTTGTTATACTTTGTTCCTATTATACAATTTGTTTTCTTTCTAAGTTCAATAACATTCAACAATAGATATTGTTGGGTGATTCTATCCTCTCACTACCTATTCGATTTTTTTAAGTGATCTCTTCTATTGATTTTCTTCATCTTGTTTCTTATTTCTGGTTAATATTGAAATTTTTATTCTCAATGTTGTCATTCTTTTCTTTCATGTTCATTATATATACCTAATTTCATATATTATTCTCTTTCTTTAGTTATATCTAGTTTTCATCGACTTTTCTCTTCTTTACAAGTTCATTTCTCTTCTTTACAAGTTCATTTTTTTCACTTATTTTTATAATAAATCTTTATAAACAAGAAGAAAAAGGATTCAATCTACCTATATCAATATTATTTAGAATTGAAGGAAACTTCTGATTTTGCTTTATATTTAATTGAGCTAATTGCAAAGTTGGATTTTTAAGTTAAAAAAAATAAAAACAAAAACAACTTTTCAAATTGAGATTGTTTAAGTCTCATTTGATAACTATTTGATTTTTTGTTTTTATTTTTAAAAAATTAAACCTACAGACATTACTTTCATCTCTAATTTTTTTTATTAACTATCTACTTTTTACTAGGGGTTTAAAAATCAAATCAAAATTTAAAAATTAAAAAAAGTAGATTTTAAAAACTTATTTATATTTTAGAATTTGGTTAAGAATTCAACCATTGTACTTGATAAATATGCAAATCATTGTAATAAATAGAGAAAAAATAGATTTAATTTTCAAAAACCAAAAACAAAAAATGAAATGGTTACAAAAGGAGACCTTAACTATCGATTAATAACTTTTTGGTTTTTAGATTTTGGAAATTAAACTTTATAAACTCTACTCCATTTATTATTATTATTATTATTATTTTGTTATCTACTTTTTATGAGTGTTTTAATAAGCCAAGTCAAGTTTTAAATACTAATGAAATTTGATTAAGAATTCAAGTGTTTAGTTAGAAAAGATGAAAATAAAAATAGTTTAATTTTGATCCTTAGGGTTTTGGGTCTAGTGTCAAGAAAATTTTCGGAAAAATAATTTAGAAGTGTGATGTTTAGTTATGAGAAGATTACTTCCTAAAAATAAAATTTTAGGGAAAATAGCTTTTTAATTTTAATCCTTAGGGTTTTGGGTCTAGTTCAGGTTAATTGGTTTCTCATAATTTGTATATTTCATTTTTTTTTTAATTCAAGTAAAAAATGGTAGAAGTGAAATGAATTATTGATCTTTTAAATGATAATTGATGTCTCATCCATTAAACTAAGTTCGTATTGACTACATTTTTATTATAATTATATTCTTTTTATGATACATAATATATTCCCTCTTTTTTTTTTTTACAATGTGAGAGACAGGAGGTTAAATTTGTCGATTTCTCTAAATCGAGAGAAGGTATAAACCCTCATGGTTTTGCTTTTGGAACCACCCAAAAGGCCTCATACCAATGGAGATAGTTATCTTCACTTTTCTACCCATGATCATCCCTTTATTTAACCAATGTGGGAATTTCACCCACACGGCTAGGTTTAGACTAAGACTCTGATACTAATTGATAAGACAACAACCTCCAAATAGCTCCACAATGGTACGATATTGTACTTTGAGTATAAACCCTCATGGCTTTACTTTTGGAACCATCCAAAATGTCTCATACCAATTGAGATAGTTATCCTCACTTATATACCCCTGATCATTCCCTTATTTAAACAATGTAGGATTTTGGTCGCATTCCCAATAATTTATTCATAGAAGGAAAGATAAAGCTATAAGAGTGGGAGTCTTTTACACTAAAGAGAATGTGGTGTATATACACTAATATTCATGCACTTAAGAGGAGCCTAAGTCTATTTGAAAAAGTGTCTCACATCTAGGGGAGTCTGGGTGATTGATAAGCTAAACTCTATGTGTGTCATTGTAAAAACCATTACTTACAGATAAGTACTACGTTATAAACACTTGTTTTTTAATATTAGTGGATTATCTTTCCTGTCACTTTGCCCCTCTACATAGGTGGTTCATCACCGAACTAGACTACCAATCTTCGTGTGTTCATTCTAATCTTACTGCTAATTATTATTTTATTGTTACAATAAGTGCTAGTACATCGCATTAGACATTTGTGATCTGTATGGTGAGTATTCTCAGATTTTCATCCCTTTTGAGTTAAAATTATAATTCACCACTTTGTTTTATATATATATATATAAAAAATAGAAACTATATCGGAAAATTATCTTTCAACAGTTCAACTTTAGATGACGAAATTTCTGGGAATAATTTATTTTCTTTTTCTCCAATCACCTTTTAAACAAGATCCTAAAGGACCCAACCCAGGTAGAATTTAATTTAATTTTTTTATGTTTTTATGATTTATTATTTATTATTTTATTTTTTGCAAAATGGTATTGGGATTGAGTTTTATTTTAAAGAAACCCATCTTTATTGTAAAATTGAGGAGCACAACGGGAACACGGTTATGGAAAAAATATATAATATAATAATACATAAATATATTAATAAATAAATAAGTAAAATATAAAACAAAATAAAATAACTAAAATTATGAAAAATTGACTAAATTTTTTAAGTGGATTTTCTCACCAATGTGTGTATTTTTAAGATCCACCAAATGTCACTATTTATAGGCAAAGTGGCAAATAGGATGTGGTATACTTGGACACTATGCATAGGTGGTTGATTGATACATGGGTAACATGTGTGGTAATGAAAAAATGACATTTGGCATTGGATACTAAGCATGGGCATCTAACACCTATTTATAATATTTATTTTACTCCCGCTTAGATGCCCATTTATATATATATATATATATATATATATATATATATATATATATAATATGTCTTGTTAAAACCTTACTAGGAAAAAATTCAATGAGAAAAAAAAATCCTAATGAAGAAAAAAGAGCACATATTTCATATAATTTAATAATTATAAAAGAATATAATATATTCGCTCCTCCTTATGGAAACATCACCTGAGATCTCTAAATCTTGGCGTTCCAGCTGACGGAGTTAGCGTTGATTCCCAAAAGATAGAAGCAATAGTTAATTGGGAACGACCCCTGAATGTAACTGAAGTACGCAGTTTTCTGGGCTTAGCAGGTTATTATAGGAGATTCGTGGAGGGTTTTTCTAAGATAACTCTACCATTGACAAACCTAACCAGAAAAGATGTGAAGTTTGAGTGATCGCCAGAATGCGAGCACAGTTTTCAAGTATTGAAACAGATGTTAGTATCAGCACCAGTAACTCTACCTACACCAGGTGAAAAGTTTGAGGTTTATTGTGATGCATCCCGACAAGGATTAGGATGTGTGCTGATGCAGGAGGGAAAGGTAGCAGCTTATGCATCTCGATAGTTAAAGAAGCATGAATGTAACTACCCTACACATGATTTGGAGTTAGCAGCAGTTGTGTTAGCTCTAAAGTTATGGAGACATTACCTGTTTGGTGAGCGGTGTCATATATTTACGGATCATAAAAGTCTAAAGAATATCTTTGATCAGAAGGAACTAAACTTGAGGCAGAGAAGATGGCTCAAGTTGATCAAAGACTATGACTGTACCATTGAATATCACCCAGGTAAAGTAAATATAGTAGTTGATGCTTTAAGTCGAAAAACTAGATCAGCTAGAGCTAGTATCAATTCAGTGAAGGGTACACTGATTCATGAGTTGTATAATGCTAGGGCAGCATTATCAATCGGTCAAAAAGGAGGGTTACTAGCTTCATTTCAAGTGTGTCCTACGCTCTTAGAAGATATTCTACGTGAACAATTAAAGGATTCTGATCTTCAGAAGTTAGTTGAAGAAGTGGATAAAGGATTGAGGATGGACTACCAATTAAGAGCTGACAAAGTGCTATTGAAAGAAGGTAGGATATGCGTACCTAAGGACTTATCACTTAAACAAGCTATTCTAGAAGAAACACATAGTTCGACCTATGCTATGCATCCGGGCAGTACGAAGATGTACAGAACATTAAAGAGATCATACTGGTGGCCTAGTATGAAAAGAGAGATAGCGGAGTATGTTGACAGGTGTCAAATATGTCAACAAGTTAAACTAGAAAGACAGAGGCCAGCAGGATTACTTAATCCACTTCGAGTATCGAGGTGCCCTGCCATGTAGCCAAGGCGCAGCCCATGCTGCCAAGCATGCCCATGCGGCCGGGCGAGCGAGCGATGGCCAGCATACGCCGCACGCCCATGTGTCGAAGCAGCATGCCTATGCGCTGAAGCACTTGACCAAGCATCAAGGCGTCGCGCGCAGCCCATGCGGCCAAGCATGCCCAATGCATCGAGCGGCCAGCGCGCCCAGCAACCAGCCTATGCAGCGCGTCTATGCGTTGGTGGTCAACACCATGCGCCCATGCCAAGCAAGCCGTGCGATGCTACCTAGTGAGCCATGCTTCAAGGATGGACGGTCACCCTATGCGTTGGTGATGGTTAGCTTCTTGCGATGGCTAAGTTGAATTGTAATGAGAGTGAATTGGCTTGCTATGCGTTGATGATAGGCTATGCATTGAGTATGGATTATGTGTTGAACATCCAAGAGTTGGACGCATACAAAGGATGAGATCAGCAGGAGAACATCATCAAAACCATGTGTCTTCTTGGGAAGAAAGCCTTAAGCCTTAAGAATTTGAGGTGGTGGCATTAGATTGGAGGCTCGTGCATTGGCAACATGGGAGGAAGACACTTACCTTGCGATGATCACAGCATTGTGTTAATGGGGTGAGAAGGAGACACTTGGCCATGCAGCCAAGTAGGTGGTGTCAATTTTGGAGAAGGTTTGGACGCCTATAAATAAAGCCAAAAGACTTCATTTTTAGATTACAATTCAGAAATATCGTAAAAAGAGTGGGAGAGTTGAACAAACCTTGCGTTGGAGCCAAATCCATGCGTTAGTCATAGAGGACGCATTGGACAGTGAGGTCTAAAAAGGACGCATCAACTTGGGACGAGAAGTTCTCCCAATTTACTCGTTTGTTTGGAGTGATTCTAAAGCCACCTGAAAGCTCTAAGAGTCTAGTTTTCAGGGTATGGCTGCCAGAGGAAAAGCTTGAAGGGATCGGGCTGGAAACTGAGAAGAAGACAGAAGGGTCAGACTGTCGGATAGGCTTGGGCCAGTCTTGAAGATTCTGTGATTCCAGTCAAACCACGAGGATTTCTGAGTTCAAATTTTAGGGTAAGCTTTCTGAGACATTTTAGAATATTTTTGTAGAAGAAAGTATCTCAAAATAAGATTCAGAACTATGAGGAATCTAAGCTGTAAATTGAATCTGGATTCTAGGGGTGAAAAAGGAGCCCGAGGTAGAAAAGGGAGCTACTAGAGTGAAAAGCTCCTAAGCAATCAAGGTGAGTGGCTAAAACATTTTGACTAAAACATTTGCTTAAAATGTTTGATTACAACGTGTTATAGAAAGCATGTTTTAAAGAAGATTATTCTCATGCCAGCTAGTTTTATGAAGTAATTTCCAAGCAAACCATGAGTTATGTTTTAAACGCATGCATGTGTGAGAAATTTTTGAAAAGAGACTTATATGTGTTAAATATACTTAGCATGCGTTAGTACCTTTAAAGCCGTGTTTTTATATGTGTTATACTTTATATGCTTTAAAGAGAGAAATTTGTTTATGACTAGTTTTATTTAAAACGTGATACCGAAGGACGTTTGAGAAGGTATCTGCCCAACTAGATACCGAAGGACTTTGAGAAGGTATCTATTGGTACTGAAGGACGTTTGAGAAGGTACCAAACCAACCAGATACTGAAGGATGTTTGAGAAGGTATCTGAGTAGAAGTACCTAAGGTATGACGGTACTTAGTATGGCCACGTGCACGTAGGTAGTTAGAGTCAGAGATTGAGCAAAAGGGTTCTCTATTGACTAGCAGTTGGTGTTGGGATTGTTTTATCCATAGTAAGAGTTATTCTCAACTGAAAATAGTTTTACTGTTTTATGATTAAAACAACTTTATATGTTTTATGCTTGAAAAATGTTTATACTGGAATACAAGTACTGTAGAAGCTTATATTTCAGTTAAACTCTTTATTGAGATTTTGCATGAGAATCAATTACCTTTATTAAGTCACTCACTGGGCGCAAGCTCACCCTGTTTTCAAATGTTTTCTCCCCCCCACCCCAACAGGTAGCGGTCAAATCCTCTGAAGATAGCTCTGCCACTAAAGGATAAAGAGATTTATAACCCGTCTGTTTAGGTGGTTACTGTTAATATTGTACACATGTTACTGTTGTTCATATAGGGACTAGATTTTTTGGGTTTTGGGACCTGTGAATCTAGTGTTGTAATGACTCTAAATATGTTATGTTTCTAAATTAATAAATTTTGGCCTAAAGATATTCCGTTGTATATGAGTTTTATATTGGTATCAGAGTTATTCTGCAATAGTTAGTAGGCAGTAAGTGTCAGCCACCGGATTGATAACTGCTGCAATCATGCCCTTTCCTAGGCTAAGAGAGTGGTCTGCGGTGGGGTGTGACAGTTCCCAACTCCTCAGTCAGACGAATCCCCTAAATGGGAGACTTATTGAGTTGGCAATCTGGCCACTCTCATCCACACAAATCAAAGGACCGCTTTCATGAGCACGAGTTCATAACTCACTTAGAATTCAGGTCATGTCATCGTTTAGCAAAATGCGGCACGCCATGCGATCGTTTAGGAAAGCTAAGTGATGTTTAAGGACAGGCGTGCGATCGTTTAGGCATTGGTGTTCGATCGTTTAGACAATGAGCTACTATCGTATAGGCTCTCAAGCTAGGTGATCATTATCTTTTCACACCGATTGCGAAATTTCGAACTTTTTGCCAAATGAAATCAATTTTCATTTTATTCTTCTGTTACAATAACCAAATGCAGCTGCTCCCACTAACGCACGATTGAGGAGAATAATACGACCAATTATCTCATAATTAACCAATTTAATAATTAATGAATATAATCATATTATATTCTTACCCTATAGTTTGATCTTATATATCTACTATTGTAATTTCTCCTCCACTTGATATAAATCATATTTATATCTAATTTCCTCCAAAATGGTGTATCTTATACATTTAGCCAATTATATCATACTATAATTAACCAGTTCAACTATATCATATATAATAGAACTCCCTCTTGTCAATTTGAACATTTCAAACTGGCCCAAACACTGATTCTCGATTTTATCCAAGCTACTCAGGGGACCTAATGGACCTGTGGCTCGAAGCTCCAATGGTACGTGAATAGATGACTAAACTCTTTAGCCACGAGATCCACCATCCGCTAACTATCAGGCATTCCACTAAAGACCAACAGCTGAACTCTTCTTACCACAGATATATTTTTTTGTCCATCGGATATAACCAATCATGAGTACAATGACCCTTCACAGATGCTCGTAAGTACAGCTATGCCAATTTACCGTTTTGCCCCTATAGTTACATCTCACTCCCTATGTACCACTGATTCCTCTAATAAAAAATATAACATAGTCCAACTATGTGTGAACACCTCTCGGGCCAAGAGAAGGTGTGTGGCGCCACATCGTTTAAGCCCCGGAATCAGCCCTTAAGGGAGCTATCTATCTACTTACCCCTACTTCAGGGAAGAAGTGAATTCCATGTTGTGTAGCTGAGTTCCCAGCTCCAAAATTAGACGAATCCCCAAAATGGTAGGTTTGAGTCGGCGAGCTGGCCACTCGAACCCATACAAATCAAAGGACCGTCTTTAATGGCAGGAGTTCTCAACTCACTCAGAATTGAGATCATGTTACCTATGGTCATCCTAGTGAAGTGAAGTCTCTGTCATGAATGGTGTTAAATAACGAGATGTTAACACTTCATGGTCAGGTCTTATACAAACTCTTTGTATAGGACGCCCCCGCACGCATGTCCCCTACACGAATGATCAGGATCAGATTATCTGTGACAAGTCGCAACACTTGTGACCATTCCACAAAGCGGCCCGCATCCGTAACGTTACTAGGATAAGGTTCCCTCCTATATCCATATACTACAGACCATTTTGGTTATCACTCAAGACATGATCCACTTAAATGTCACCATATACATGCTTGAGTTACATACAGATAACCAGGGATTTTATGTTTATTGGTTTATGGTAAAGCAAATCAAACATACAACTGAGCAAAAAAAAGATTTGAAGTAAATATCATATATTATACAACACAAGCGTTCGTACAAACTGTTTACAAACTATAGGACACGAGATTTTAGGGCATCAACCCCAACACTATGGTCATCCTAGTGAAATGTAAGTCTCTATTATTAACGGCGTTAAATAAAGAGACTAATTATTTCGTGGTCAGGTCTTATACAAACGTTTAGGATACCCCAACTCACATGTCTTTACATAAATGATCAGGTTCAGGTCATTTATAACACTTTACAAACTTGTAACACCTACAAAGCGGGTCATATTCGTACTATCATCAGGATAGACTAGGATAAGATACACAGCCTTATCCATCTACTACAGATTGTTTAGGTTATTATTTAAACAAGATCCATATGTATGTCTCTACATACTTGTTTAAATTACATAAAATAACCTAGGATCTTAGTTTATTGGATTGAGTATATGCTTATAAAATAATACTTATTTTATTAACAACAATATGTTTATACAAAGTTTACAAACTACGAGATTACAAGGAGATTTAGGACACCAATCCCAACAACATCATCATGAATTTATTCTAAAAATACAGATGATTCAGTTCTCACTTTAGTTGGTGATGGTCTAATAATTAATTCACCTTGAGAGCAAGTATCACATAATAATTCATTAGATTGAAGAATCTTCTGGCAATGGGTGTCCATTTGAATTCTCAATAATTCTTCTCATCATTAAAGACCCTAAGTGACCCAATCTATCATGCCAAATAGAAAAATATATATGGATTCATGAACTTCAGGTTCATTGTTGCATATGTTTCAATTACTCGTATATGAGTATAATACAATCTAGAAGATAAAGTAGACAACTTTTTCAATATACGTTTTTTCATTTGAGACAGTACAGATAATATATAGGTACTCCACATTATTCTTGTCACACCCCCTCCCAAGTACACTTCTATAACCAGAAAGGAAGCGTGAGGACGATAGATACCACCCTTTTGTGATACCTACTGCCCATCTGAAACTTTTTCACTTACTAAACTTTAAGCCAAGTAAATAAAAACAACTGTTTGGCTAAAATTATTTTATTACAAGCAGTATAATGCTTATACAATCTCCAACCATAATGTAACAATTCAAAACTTTTAGCTATAACTGTTTACATAAACAACTTAAATCTGAAAGTATGGCTATGGCGTGGAAAACCTTGACTTTAGCAGCACCCTAGAACTCCTCTCTTTCGCTACCTCGGAAGAAAACATCAAAGAAAAGAATGAGCTTCACGAAACCCAGTGAGTGACTAACTTTTAAAACATAAGTATTATATAAAACTGATAATAGAACTAAAAGCTTTAACTGAAAACATAAACTTAGGCAACATCATAACAAATCATATATGTACTTAGCTGGACTATTCCACAAGTGAGAGTGGCCCTCTTGCTCAACTCCCAATACTTATACTTAGCCTCCTATCTGAGAGTGAATCCTTTTGTCCGCTCTCTACCTTACTTAACTGCATAACTACTTAGCTGAGAGAATGAGCCCTTTTGTCCAACTCTTCATACTACTCTAGGTTAAGATATGTCACTTTTTGTCCATTACCCTCCACCTAGTCTTCCTCATGCTAACCCAGGTTAAGGTGCGTCACCTTTGTCCATCACCTTACCTCATGCTAACCTAGGTTAAGGTGTGTCACCTTTATCCAACACCTCGCCTAATCTTTCTTGTCCTACGTGCATGTAGATTGGATCCTATCATCAAGACCTATATCTAGACTCAGCTTCTGTACCTTCACTTCTAGTCCTTCAGTACAGAGCTACCCATACATTCTAAGGGAACATTGCGTCAAGGCTCATATCTAGAACCTAGCATTAGTACCTTCAACTCTAGTCCTTCAGTACTGAGTTATTCCTTCTTCCTAAGGAAATATTCTCCTTTTTACTAAGACTTAGCTCTCTTAAGGATCTCTTATTGATGCATACTCTTGATCCTTAAAGTGCATAGCTAAAACATATTTAGTAGTTGTGGTAAAAAGAGTTCAGGTGTTAGTCTTTAGTGGAATGCCTGACAGTTAACGAATGGTGGATCTTGTGGCTAAAGAGTTTAGTCAGCTACTCACATACCGTTGGAGTTTTGAGCCACAGGTCCATTAGGTCCCTTGGGTAGCTTGGATAAAGTCGAGAATCAGTGTTTGGGTCAGTTTGAAATGTTCAAATTGACAAGAGGGAGTTTTATTATATATGATATAATTGGACTGGTTAATTATATATGATATATTTGAATAAATGTTTGAGATACATTATTTTGGAGGAAATTAAATATAAATATGATTTATATCAAGTGGAGGAGAAATTACTATAGTAGATATGTGATATCAAAATATAGGGTAAGAATATAATATGATTATATTCATTAATTATTAAATTGGTTAATTATATGATAATTGGCCGAAAACCTCTCCTTGGTTGTGTGTTAGTGGGAGAATCAGAAGTAGGTTATTGTGACCGAAGAATAAAATGAATGTTTCATTTTGCAAAAAGTTCGAAAATTCGCAATCGGTGTGAAAACATAACGATCGCCTATTTTGAGAGTCTATACGATAGTTGCTCATCGTCTAGACGATCGCACACCAGCGCCTAAAGGATTGCACGCCCGTCTCTAAACGATCGCTTAGCTTTCCTAAACGATCGCATAGTGTGCCCTGTTTTCTAAATGATTGTCTACCATTTATTAAACGATCGCTTAGTAAAACCTACACGATTGTGTAGCTTCTTCTAAACGATAAGCATCCCTGTTATGCGATAGCTCTTTCTCTCCCACTTGCTTATCGTTTACACAATCTGTTTTTTCTCCAACCTCTACCAAATTCACCAAAGACCACACTTTGGATTCTCACTTTGAGAATACTAAGGGCTCCAACTGGTGGTGTGATCCCCATTGTTCGTTTGTTCGTGCTTGTTCGTGGTGCTGTGTTTGTGTAGACGATCGTGTTGCCGCAGCCGACTGATTTGTTGGGCGATAGAGTTCGTGTAGAGGTTCTTTCGATGCGTCTGAGTTCAACGTTTGAATAAGGTCTTCAACTGGTATGAGAACTCTTTCCCTTGTGTTTTATTGTTTGAAGCATGTCGTTAATTAGTGTTTATTTGCATAACTATCTGTTAGAATGTATGTGTTGTATTTCGGTCACAATGAAATCGGAAAGATCCGAACGCACTCATGGATGTTCTTCGTTAAGAGTTCCTACTTTCCCGGCTGTCCCCGATTTCGTGAACACCTCTCAGTTTTCTTCAATTTTGACAGCCCTTATCTTAGAATTTTCTTACAGCAACCCGCATACATAAAATACACTCAATTTATGATATTTTGGCTTAAGAATCACCTGATTTTCACGAGTAGTTTGAGAGAACTTCTCGTTTGAACTTAGTATTATAGTCTGCCCTCAATGCTCGGACAGTACTTATACCTTCTGTCTTCTTGAACAACGCAAAGTCTTGCTATCAACTCATATTTTTCCTAATCAATGCAAGTTCTTCTTCCTTTTGAAGGGAATTTGTGTCATGAACTGAAGTGAAACTTTGTTGAGGTATTTATAAGCCTTTAGGATGCTCCAATGCATGACACATCCTTCTTGTATACTTTTGGAGTGTCTTGACCTCTTTGTGCCACCACCTATTTTCATACCAACTCCTACTTGCATGTAATTTGAGTTTTCTTTCTCATGCATGGTCCAACACATAAGTTCTCTTTTCATGTCCTAAAATGCGCCCACCTCCTTCTTTGGTTATCCGATGCTTCATTTGATTTAGCCACTTGTCCCGGATGAATTACTAACTTAGCCTTACTCTCCAAGTCTCCTCTTTGCATGCCCATTTAATCACATGGCTTAACCATCGCTTGGCTCTCTTTGCACCGTATTAACCTCAAGTCCAATGCAAGCCTTTTCTTGGCCGTTTACTCTCACGCGTGGTCTGCCCTTGACCATGGCCATCGCATCCTCTTCATCACATGCCACCACCAACGCCAATTCCATGCCTAGGCTACTCTTGCCACAAGCACCCGTGAAGCCCTTTCTAACCTCAAATGTCCTAGCCATTGCATGGTACCAACGCATAGACCTTTTCTTGCCCTCCTAATGCGATCAACTAACCTCAATTTCCTAGGCACATGGACAAGCTTTGTCACATTCTCTTACCCTTCCATTCCCACATCAATGCATAGTTAGCTTCCATCAACGCTTAGTAGGAACTTATTAACAATAACAAGGCTCACTTTAAATAGTTCATTCATGACAACGCTTGCACCATCCTTTTGCCAAAGGCCTTTTGCTGCACGCATCAACTTAGTCTTATCGCACAGCTCCCAGCCTCATCGCATTGTCTTTGGCATCGCACAGCCCATCCGTCGTACGCCTCATCGCATGTCCAACACCTTGCATGCAACCGAGCACTTCCTTGTTTGCGCATGGCCCTTACTCGATGCATGATGGCTTTTACTTGATGCATGATAGCCATTACTCGATGCACGATAGCCTTTACTCGATGCACGATGGCATTTACTCGATGATATTTTGGTAATTACTCGATGATACTCATGGAAAACTTGATGCCTGATCCCTTCCTCGCTCACGCATACTCAATGCACGATCCTTTTCTAGATCATGCATACTCGATGCACGATTCTTTCCTCGATCATGCATGGATTTTACTCGATGCTTACCTAATGTTTACTTGATTCTTGCCTAGTGTTTACTCAATGCTTGCCTAGTGTTTATTCGATGCTTGGCCACCATCTTTACTGCCAACACTTAACCCAAAATTTCTTCTTACTAGGCTAACTTATAAATACCCAAGAGTCAACATTAACTCAAATATTAAACCCCTCATTTCACCAATCTCAACCAATAATATATTTAAGTAGGGAAAGAGGGTTCGAGTTTCACAATTCTTACTATCAGTCTCAATATGATAACCATTGCAACGTATATCTTTAAAACTTAGAAGATTTTTCTTTGATTGACTAGAGAACAGTGCATTATTAATTGTGAATTCTATCTTTCTAGGAAAAATGATATTTGCTTTTCCAAAACCTTCAATCAAGTTTGCAGAATCTGATATTGTGTTTACTTTTTCTTTTAATATTGTCAATTCGAAAAAGTATTTTTTTATTTGTAAGTATTGTGTATGTAATTGCACTGTCTGCTAGATATAGATCTTCTTTGCTCATTTTTTAATCACCCAACATATGAAAATGATCTATGTTTCTTCAATAAAAGAATTATAATAAGAAAAACAACAGTTCGAATATACAAAAGTTAATATTTACTAAAAAAAATATGAAGATAGATACAAGAAAACAACAACATTAAGTCTAGATATTCTCAAAACTAAAAGAACCACTTGATGTTCCATAAATTGTGTCAATCTTCTCTCTAGAAGATTCAAAGAAGTCCGTCACATCCAAATTTGTCATATGGGATGAGTCAAATATATCATTATCCTGGTATGCAAAATTTTCTTCTACATTTTTCCTTTTTTCCTTCAAGGAGGCTTGATAGAGATCAACTAAGTGCTTTGACGTATGACAGGAATGTGATGATGGAGTTGACAATCAATATATGGAAGCAATTAGGATCTTAAGCACTCTAACTACATTAATTTTAGATTACAAGCATGCATGTTCATAAGAAAAACAATAGGGTTTTAGAATTACAATACCTTTGAAGAACTTCTTCCAAACTTCAAATCCAGTAGCAATCTCCTCTCCAAAGCTTGTAAAACACCATAAGATCTTCCCTACTATTCTCTTGGCCCTTAGATTTCATTGTCGGATCCCAAATGCGAAGAATTTATAGGGAATTAAGATTTTTTAGAGAGGTTTGAATGGAACAATGAGAAAACAATCTTCCCACCAATTACCCAATTTACATGAAAACTTTAATCAAATTAAAAACAACTATTTATGGATGAATTTCATGCATATGAAATTAATCACAAATTGACACCAATTTTAGGTGACAAATCAATTTTGTATTAGGTGTAAGAATAATGAAAAATGTGGGATTTTCCCACTTTTCCATTATTTAATCCAATTTGCATTTTATAATTGTTTTTCATAAAAACAATTAAAATGATTTTTGGTATTTAAAATTGAACTTCATAAATTCAATTTTAATTTTGGATAAAATTAATTTATATAACTAAATTTTAAATTAATTAAACATTTTAATTAGTTAAACTAATTTAATATCTAATATTAAATTAATAACACACCTTTTCCTAAACATGAATCCTTGTTCATGTAATTAATATTTAAATCATATTTAAATATTTGTTACTTTCTAATTCGTTTAATTCGATAATTAAACGTTTAATTATATCATATATATAATTCAAATTCCCTAAATCAAATTTGAAATTCAAATTTTCTCATCACACTATTATAAAGTTTAGTCCATTTATGAGCTAATATGGGACCTAAAGGACCTACAGATCATGAGCTCCAATGATCCGAGATAAACCAGCTAAACTCTTTTTTATCCAAGTTAACCAACATTCGGTAACTACCGTGACACTCCACTAAAGCCTAGTAGTTGCACTCCTCATTGTAGATATATTTTTATCCACTTGATTTAACCATGATTAATAAGTCGATCCATCACAGGTTGTTCGTATTTACAGCTATGTCAAAAATACCATTTTACTTCTGTAATACATCTTACTCTTTAAGTCTCCACTAATCCATTAATGAACAATTGGTTTGTGGTCCTACCACTAAACCGACTCCCTCTCAGTCATAAAGAAGGTGAAGCCCCTTGTTCAAAATTAGGAGTCAGTACTTAAGAGAACAATCTATCTGTTAACCCTGAAATTGGGTAGGAATGAATTCCATCTTGCAGAACTATGTCCCTAACTATCTACTCAGTCTTACCCCTAGCTAGCTACTCTTACCCATGCAGATTAAAGGATAATCTTGAATAAATAGGAGTTCATTGTTAGCTCAGAATTGAGATCGAGTTACCTTAGGTCATCTAATTAGTCAGTTTTAACAATAAACGACGTTATAAAGAATAAGTGACTATTTCGTGGTCCGATCTTATGCAAACATCTTTTGCATAGGATGCCCCTACATGAACGATTTTGGGATCATATCGTTTGTATCAAATATAAAGTAGGTCGCATCCATAGTATTCTCAAGATAAGATACCCAACCTTATCCTTATATTTATAGACCATTTTGACTATATAGCCAAACTTGATCCTCTTTTATGTCTCTACATAACGTTCAAGTATTCATGCTATAGTCAAAGGTTCGTTAGTTTATTGGATTTAAGTTGTTACAAATGCAACTTACATGTTCAATAACAACTTTAATGAAGAAGCCTCAATAACAACTTTATTGTAAATAGAATAAGTTTAAAGATTACAAACTGCGAGTAAGTACATACAACCCAACAAACTTCTATTTGGATTAAAACTCCAGTGGATTTACATATATACTAATATATACAAAGTTGAGTATGAGAGAATAAATATAAATACAATAAACTAGGACACTAGATACCCTTGAATTCTCCCACTTGCCCTAGATTTATGAATCTCATAGTCCTAGTCTAACTAGGTGACCCTCAAACACTTTAATCGTGAGAGTCTTTGTAAATGGATCAGCTAAATTGTCTTTTGAGGCTATCTGCATGACGATTACGTCTCCTAAGTATAATCCTGATGAGATGGTACTTACGCTCAATGTACTTCCCACACTTATGGCTTGTAGGTTCTTTTGAATTTATAATTCCATTGTTATCACAATAAAGGGTGATATGCAGATGCATATTTGGACTACTTCGATATCAATCAAGAACTTCCTTAGCCATACTTCTTTTTTTGCTTCACATGCAGTTATATACTCCGTTTCGATGGTGAAGTCAACAATACAACTTTGCTTTATGCTCCTCCATTCAAAATGAACACTGGTCCTCAAGTTGATTTCTCAAATCAATATCGGTTTGAAAATCAGAGTCATGTATTTAGTAAGGATCAGATCCTTAGCACCATACACGAGCATATAGTTCCTCGTTCTCCAAAGATACTTGAGGATGTTTTTAACGGTGGTCCAATGATCATATCCAGGATTGGACTAAAACCTACTGACTATTCCAATTGCATAGTATATGTCTAGGCATTACACAACATGACATACATTAAACTCTCAACTACTGATGTATAAGGGAATCGTTTCATAACCTCAACCTCTTGAGGTGTCTTAAGACATTGTTCCTTAGAAAAATGAATCTCATGCCTAAAATGTAACAGACCTCTCTTGGAATTTTGCATCTTATATCTAGACAACATCTTATCAATATAAGATGCTTGAAGGACCAACAATACATCGACTCCATTTCTAAGTCCATGGCTTTTATCCATTGATCTCTATGTACATATTCCATTTGTCTTATTAAAGGTCAATGGATCCTCTAAGCCATCATCAAGTATGATGACTTGAGTTTCTATTAAACTCGTATAGCGGTCAGGTTGTTGAACAACCCTTCCACTACGTCGAGGCATTCTCAACCTATGAGAATGATGTGATGGATCAACAACTTTTGTTAAAGGACCAGCTTGATCAACTACTTTTGTTCATTTATCTGTAGATTCTTTGGACATCTCATCTAATACTAGCTTACTGTGAGGTTGATGATTTCTTATGTGGTCTTCCTCAAAGAGTTGCACTTGTCGATACAAATATTTTATTCTCCTAAGGATCATAAAATAGACCACCTTTTATTTTTTGGGGGTATCCTACAAATAGGCATACTATTGAACGGTGTTCTAACTTCTTTGGGTTCTAAGGCAACACGTGTGTCAAGCATCCTTAAATCTTGAAGTGACATAAATTACCTTTACGCCCTCTCCATAACTCGTATTGTGTTTCATAAACACCTTTTTTAGGGAATCTTGTTCAAAATGTAAACAGCAGTCTCTATTACACATCCCCAAAATGAATTAGGCAACTGAGCATAACTCATCATTAAACAAACCATGTCCAACAAGGTTCTATTTCTCCTTTCTGCTACACCATTCTATTGAGGTGTACCAAGTGCTATGAGTTAGATTGAATTCCGTATTTTATCAAATAGTCCTGGAATTTCAAGTCCATATACTCCTCACCTCGATCTGATCGAAGTGTTTTAATCTTTTTACCTAATTGATTCTCAACCTCTGTCTTATACTTCTTAAATTTTTTTAGGGTTTCAAACTTATCTAGAATAATCATCAGTAAAATTGATGAAATATTCATACCCTCCTTGTACAAAGGGGTGAATGTATGAGCTCTAAGGGTTCTTTGGCTCTAAGATCTTTTCCCATAAAATATCTTTTGGTCATCTTACCCTCAAGACAAGACTCACGCGTTGGTAGAAAGTTGTCTTCTAACTAAATTAGGAGTTCACTATAAACCAATTTCGTAATTTTACTGAGATTAATGTGACCAAGTCTTAGGTGCCAAAGATAGGCATTAAAAGAAAATTTTCATCTTTTATTTTGAGTTTCGGCTGTTTTAAACATCTCTATATTCAAAACAGCTTTTGCCTCAGTTGATTTTAACATATATAAGTTATTTTCTAGTTTTTCAGAACATATTCTAATACCTTTTGAAATAATGAATACTTCATTAACTTCAAAATAAAATTTACATTTTTATTCTAGCAAATAAGAGACATATATTAAATTCCTCCTCATAGCAAGAACATGATAAACATTTTCAAGTAAAATGAATCTATCTTCAATAAATAACTTCATATCTCCCATTACTTTAGTTGAGACAACCTCTTCAGTCCCTACCTTCAAGGTTGTTTCACCTTCTGTAAGCTGCCTCTAGGAACTAGTTTCCTGAGTGAAAGCGCAAATATGATTAGTGGCATATGAATCTAATATCCTGGTTAACTTATCATTTTCCACTAAACATGTTTCAACAACCTATAAATCATATTTACTTTATTGTGCTTTCTTAACTTCCTCATCTATGGCATTCCTATTTATTACTTTTAACATATCTAGAGCATGTTCGTTAACGGAGATTCTATCCTGTATGTCAAAGTTATAAATATTATCAAGAGTCTTATGCTTGACAGATTGTTCAAACAATGTCTGCATCGAATCCATGATTTCTTTGGCGGAAACCATGCTCTCATATTTATTAGCTAGTATATCGGATATGCTTGCTAATGTACAGAATCGAGCTTTATCATTTTCCCTAATCCATTTGTCATAAGAATTCCAAACATTTTGGTTTTCTGATGAGCTGGGATTTACAGGACATTCCTTTATTAAAACGAATTTTAAATCATCATTTACTAATATTGCGTTTATATTTGATTTTCATGTTGAATATTTAAATCCGTGAAATTTATCGGAAGCGGGTTTTTTAGAAGAATTTGAAATGCTAAAAAAATAAACAAATTCTAATTAGTAAATTTCTTTCTAAACCTAATCAAATTTTAGCAAAATTAACAATGTACCCAAATTTCATTATTTATTTACAACGATACTTTAGTGAGTCATAATAGATACTACCAAGGGGTAGTCAAATACTCCTTCACTAAAGCAAGACATTCTTGACTAAATACTAACTCTAGAATAACTCTTTATTCCTATAGTTATTTAGTTACCGTTTTCGGTCAAAAACTTACTAACACTTAGTAACTCTTGTAAGTGTAACCTCCTATTTTCAAACCTCAGAGGTTGGCCCCAATAATGCTACCAAATTGGAGAGTCAAAGTTGGAATCGACCTAAGAGATCCAATCCATTTCTGGAGTTTGATTTGTCCCGAATCCCATGTTACAACCCTCCCATGCCATGGTCACGACCACGACCTTAACCACGATTATTAACATTCACAACTTTCACTTCATGGAATGATGTTGTTCTAGTTGGTTGAGATTCGTGGTTCTTCATCAATAACTCGTTATTTTGTTCGGCCACGAGAAGACATGAAATTAATTCAAAATAGTGTTTAAAACCTTTCTCTTGATATTACTACTATAGGAGCATATTTGAAACATGAATTAGAAAATATCTTCTCTAACATATCAGCATCAGTAATTTTCTCTCCACATAACAACAATTTTGAACTGATTTTAAATAATGCAGAATTATAATCACTTACTGATGTAAAATCTTGTAGCCGTAAATGCATCCACTCATAACAAGTTTTAGGAAGAATAACTGTTTTCTTATGATCATACCTTTCTTTCAAATTTTTCACAAGATACAGGGATCTTTTATTGTAAAATACTCTATTTTCAATCCCTCGTGAAGATGATGACGAAGAAAAATCATAGTTTTTGTTTTGTCTTGACTAGATGTCATATTTTCTTCTTTAATTGTTTCTCCCATGTTCATAGCATCCAACTAGATTTTGGCATCGAGCACCCATGATAAATAATTATTGTCATTAATGTCAAGGGCTGCGAATTCTAATTTCGTAAGGTTTGTTATAGCAATACTATTAAAAAATATTATATTTATATTATAAATTTAATATGTACTAAATATGCAAAATTTTAATTTATTAATTATAATAAAGAAAAAACTGACCTACCTTTAGCGACAGGAGCTCGTGCTGATAACATGCTGTGAAATTAAGGAACACAAGGGGAACACAGATATAGAGAAAATATAATATAATAATATATAAATAAAATAAAATAAAATAACTAAAATTATGAAAATTTGATAATATGAAAATGTGAGTGAAATTTTGAAGTGGATTTTCTTACCAATGTGTGTTTTTCCAAGATCCACCAAATGTCACTATATATACTAGGTAAAGTGGCAAATAGGATGTGGTACACTTGAACACTATATATGGGTGGTTAGATGACACATGAGTAACATGTGTGGTAATGGAAAAATGACATTTGGTATTGGACAGTATGCATGAGCATCTAACATTTATTTATAATATTTATAATAACCTTTTCTTTTTGTTCAATTATTGGGTTGAGAAGAAACCCAGTTCTCTTCTCTCTCTCTAAGATAGTAACATGAATAGAAAAATTCAAAATTGGGGTTCTAAGGTATCCGCCCTATCACTTTTGCTTTTCTCCCTCTTTGATTTGCTTTGTTTTTCTTTTTTCTTTTTTTCTCTTTTTTAATTATTTTAATAACAAAACTATTGAAAATATTTTTAAATATAACAAACTTTCACTATCTATCTAGGGATGATATTGGTTCCGTTTTCTTCGGTTTTAAGCTAATCCAAGAATCCAATCAAACAAATTAGTTAGCTAAAATAGGAACCGAACCGATATCTAATAAAGAGTAAAACCGTTGGTTCGGTTTTCCCTTGGTTCGGTCATATGTCGTTTGGTTTTTGGGTTTTTTTTTCTTTTTCTTTTTAAAAAATTATGCTTTTGTCCATTTTCATTTTTTTTTTTTTTTTTTTTTTTTACCAAAGTTACAACTTCCCTGGATCATTCAAATTTTCCAAGTTACCATATTAGTCAAAGGTCTCGACAAAATTCCCACACCATTGGCAATCGTAATTCAAACAATCTAAGGGGGAGTTTGGGGTAAAGATTATCCTAAGACTATAATAACCACCTCTTGCTACTGCTACAGTAAATACCATTTTGTAATCCTCAATTAGCTACGATCAACACTTTTTCAAAACTTTCATTTGCTACAGTTTTTACTATTTTACATTCATCTTTTTTTTATTCTTTGCTACAATGTTTAGTATTTGCTTCTCAAACTAAAATAATCTACACCTCAAAGTCAAACTATAATAAACCAACCATAATAACCCAGGACTACAATAACCAATTTTTTGTCCTAAATGTCTCCTAAATGATTTGTTTGCTTTTTCTTCCATACCTCTCTTGACATTATCTTCAATTTTAAAATTTATATATGTCATTATCTTTGAATTCTTATCTTTTGTATTTGGTTTTTTTTTTCCCTTCCATGTAGTCTTTTATATATATATATATATATGAGAAATGAAGAATCCAAGCTTAAAAAAGGAAATAAGAGGAATTTTGGATTTATTTAGGTATATTTATATCTCTTGGTTCGGTTCGATTTTTTATTGGATTTGTCAAACAAAAACCAAAACCGATCCAAAAAATCTTCGTTTTCTCAAAATTCAAACCAACCTATCCAATGTTTTGCTAAAAAACCAAACCAATCCATTGAATCGATTTGGTTTGGTTTGGTTTTCTCAATTTTTTATTATTTACATCATCCCTATGTCTATCAGCGAGAGACAATGATAAATGTTTATTAGAGTCTATTACTATCTATCATTGATACGGTGACATTTTTCTATGTTTGTAGATAAATTGACTCATTTTTATATATTTGAAAATAAGCTTTTTTTTTTTTTTTTTTTTTTTTTTGTTAATTTTTATTTTTATATTTGAGAAATAAACCTATAAAGAAAGACTTGGTCCAAAGTAACTAATGCCCAAACAAATGTGTAAAGTAAATGAAAACATATTCAATTTTCAAGTTGCAATAGGACAGATTCTCATCACAATCATTTTCCAACACTCCATTGACCCAATTCTTTTTTTAAAAAATAAAAAATTACAGATTATGACTATATATTATTTAGTGAAAACTTGTAGTTTTATTTTTTAAAAAAAAAAATAATCAATTTATGTAACTAAGATCCATATGATAATAACTTTCCAAAAATTTTTTATTTGTAAATTTAGCCTACATGTTTTGTCTTTTTCTGCTTTCTACAGTACTTTTAAAATTTTAGTCAAACTTCATTATTTTTCAGTCCCCTCTTTACAACAACTTGGCTATGCCTGTCCCACATACAATATGTAAACCCATGGATTCTTTGGTCAATTTTTTAAACTAAGTTTTATAGAGTCCTTCAATTTTAATTCAAAACAACTAAACTTGTCTTTAAGAGTCTCAAATTTGGTTAGGGCCATAATAACATTTATAAAAATAATTACGAAACAAAGAAAAATCGTAATCAAACAAAACCTTTTAACAACGAAACCTTTTAACAACAAAAGTTCTCCCAACAAAGATAAATACAGCAACAAGATGACATGTCTTTCAGATAAATGTTCAACTAAGAAATTTCAAGATTCAAAAATGAAACAATTAGATGTGTCTGATGTTGACTTTGACCAGCTTGCAAAACAGAAAAAATAATAAATAATAAAAAAAGGAAAGGAATGGAAAGAAAGAAAATTTGTGAGTGCACGTATGGTTGAAAATAACCATTTAACGTGCAAAAGATTAACAACAATAATCATACAGAACAAATTCAGAATTTGAAAGTTTCAAAGTCAATGCCAAACTTAGAAGCAGACATTTTTCACTTCTACATATACATATTTAAATATTTATATATTTATACAGAACCAACTGAATATAAAAACACGGTTCGAAGAGTTGACGGTATCGAAACGAGTAGATATTAGCAACCAGGTGAGAAAAAGGAGGGCAGCATTTGTGCAGATCTTTAGAAGAAAGAAGACACCAGTTTTGATCTTTCAATGGCTCCTTAATCTAGTTGACATACATTCTAACAAGTTTTAACCTACATATTTCAATGCAAGGATCAAATACATATCATACAAACCACATAGAAATGAAATCATGGTATCTTTATTGGCAAGATACCGACATCTAAGGAAATGAATGTCAGAAATGCTCTTATTCTCAGCTCCTCCTAACAATATTTCGAGTATTTGATGGTCAATTATCGTATAGCAAGTGTAGCAAGAAACAATGATGAAGCTTATGAAGCATACATACAAGGTACCGAGCAGTAGGAACAGTATCGGTATAAGCGTTAGAGCAAAAGCGATTTCATGTGCGATAGTTTTAGTGTTTCATTCAAAAGCAAGGAATCTCTATAGAGGCAGTGTGCCATCTAGGATAATAGATAAATTACTTTAGAATCCAAGAACCTACAGTCTAACTTGGGTTTATTGTATCATACAGCCATACGAAACAATTGTGGAAACAAGTTTTCTTTTACGCGAGTTAACACGATTTACATTACGAGTCGTTGAGAACTCACCAGAAGATGTTGAAATCTCAAGTCCTCTATATAATGTTTTCCATCCACATATATTTTTCTGGAGCTACATTGGTTCATTATCTCCCTTGCCGAGTAAAAGTGGGAATTCATCATCTGGTTCAGGGAAACTGTAGTCTTTAGCCATGGCTCTCATTGACTGATAAACCTGATACATAGACCACCTGTCCTTCGGCCGAGAAACAATGCAGTTCATTGTAATTTTCAGAAATTGTAAGATCTCTTCATCGTTCCCTTTCCCACAAAGATCTTTATCAATAACATCCTTAATTCGACCCGACATACTTAGCTGATTAACCCAATCCACCAAGTTACCCTTATAGCCTTCCTCTGCTTTGGTGACTTCTAGAGGTTTTTGGCCAGTGATCAACTCCAAAAGCACAACCCCAAATCCATAAACATCCCCCTTCAGAGAAGCAATCATGGTGCTCGGGTATTCGGGAGCGACATAACCAAGTTCCCCTAAATCTCCATTAACAAAACTACTGTCATGAGAATCTGAAGCCATCAACTTTGCCAATCCAAAATCCATGATCCTAGCATCATAGTCTTCATCCACAAGAATTACACTAGAACAAATGTTTTGATGCATAAACGGAGGTTGGCATCCATGGTGAAGCCAAGCAAGACCTCTAGCTGCACCCAGACCAATCCTAAACCTAGTTGGCCAATCCAATATCTCATCATTTCCATGTAACAAAGAAGACAAAGTCCCATTAGACATATACTTATAAACCAAAAGCTTTTCCTCTTCCACAACACAAAACCCCAAAAGGGGTGTCAAATTCGGGTGCCTTATCGATCCTAACCGGTTCATCTCCATTCGAAACAGCTTCTCGCCAAGCTTGCAAGTATTGAGCCGCTTTATAGCAAGCACAGAGCCATCTGGTAGAACAGCTCTATAAGTAGTCCCAGTTCTAGAAGAAACTATAATGTTTTCTGGATTGAAATTGTTAGTAGCAGCCATCAGATCAGCCAATTTAACTTTCACAAGAGGCTTTTGAAACAAGGAAACTTGAACAAGCTTATAAGCTCTCAATCTATCAGCCCAATCCCCACTAATCCCATCCCCATATCCCCTTCTTCTCTTCATGTTCATTCTAGAGTGATACCACCACCATAACCCAAAACCTAATAACAGAGAAGCCGCAGCACCAAACACACCAGCAGCTATAATAATCGCAAGATTCTTCTTGCTCAACCCACCACAACTAGATCCAACAGGCCCTCCACATAAATCACTGTTCCCATCAAAATCTTCCTTCCCAAATTTATCAAAAAATGAGGGAATCGTACCAGTGAGTTGATTGTTCGCAACAGAAAATTTATTAAGCCTACCCAAACTCGTGAGCTCAACTGGTATTGTACCAGACAGCTCATTATCGGACAAAATCAACGAATTCAGATAAGAACATTTAGCAAGATCAGCCGGAATAGAACCGGTAAATTGATTGTTAGACAAATCCATACTAACCAAATACGGAAGCCACTCACAAATATGCGGCGGGATCGCGCCGGCAAAGCTATTGCCGGACAGATCCAGTTTCTGCAAGCTTACACAGTACTGCAAGTCTTCAGAAATCGAACCGGAAAGCTTCATATCTTTGAGTTCAAGGCTGAGAATGCGATTCTCACGGTCGTTCCAGCAGGAAAGACCGACGAATTTGTTGCAGAGATGACCAACGGAAGTGTTCTTGAAATCCCATGAACTGAGCCTTCCAAGAGGATCAACGAGCGCATTCTTAACCCCACGAAGGCACCTTATATCGTCTTCTGGAACTACAGAAAAAGATGGAGAAACACAAAGTAGAAGAAGAAGAAGAAGAAGATGATGATGATTGAGAGAAACCCATTTGAGGAAGAAAATGAAGATCTTCATGGTGAAAAACAAAAATAAAAAACCCTTTGAAATGATTGTTGATTGAGGCTCCTAAAGCCTGAACCAGGGTCTTCTTTTGGCCCTTCTTCCTCCTCCCATCAATGAATCCTTTTCAGTTTTCCTTTTTCTTTTTGATCATTTTCCAAACTCCAATAATTTCAAGGTTATAAGACCAACCATTTTACCAAAATACCCCTGTATTCATATTTTTATGGGCTCTTTTCCAATCTTACCATATATTGGAATAAAATAATAGAGAGAGGAGTAAAAGGGGAATTTGGGAAAAAAAAAAAAGGATATATTTACAAATAATGTAAAAAGAGAGAAGTTGAGTTGGAGTTGTCTAAATAAATGAAAAAGGTTTGACTGTCTTCAGATAAAAAGGGGAAGACATCCTGTGAAAGCATTGACTACATTCTAAAACTAAAACAGCCTATTCTTTCTTTCTACATTGCAAAAATTACAATTTTTAACAGAAAAAACTAAAACTAATTGTTTTGTTTTGTTTGTTTTTTAAAAAATAACCAAATTACAACTTCAATCCCTAAACTTCATTTAAATTATGAAGTATGACATTTGTTTCTAGCTATCTTGTCCCTAAAAACTTTTAGACTTTTAATCATATCATAATATCATTTGATCAAAACCTAAAATAGTTTAATTAATTAAGATATATACTCTATTGGGAGGTTAGATTAGATAAAAAACAATAAAATATAAATGTGATTTGTTTTTGTACTTTAAATTTGAATTCATTTATTAAAATCTTGTTGGTTGACCAAACATGTAATTGTTTGAAAATGTTATTCAAATCTTTGCCCATCAATGAAGTTGGAACAAACCAATAGAATCGATTAGATTATTCTTCAAATTTTAAGATTTAAGTAATTTAAGATTGAATGTCTATCTAGACTTCATGAACTTTTATAAAATAGTAAATAACAAGATACTTATCATAAAATCAATAGGCAATGAAAGAGTAGCACATTGATTTCTCTAGTGATCTCAATAATTTTTTTTTTTAAAAAAAAAATGAAGCATTGTACTTAAGGTTACATACAACTTTAAAGATACACTTTTTGTAAAGTTTTTTTCTTTTTTTTAATATAACAACTACGAGGTGGAGGATTATACCTCCGACTTTTAGGGACGAATGTCATGTCATTATTACTGAGTTAAGCTCACTTTGCCTACTTTTTGTAAATATTTTTTTAATACAACAACTACGAGGTGGAGGATTGAACCTCCGACTTGAAGGGACGAAGGTCATACCAATACTGCTGAGTTAAACTCACTTTGGCTACTTTTTGTAAAGGTTTTTTTTAATACAACAACTACGAGGTGGAGGATTGAACCTCCGACTCTTAGGGACGAAGGTCATACCAATACCACTTAATTAAGCTCACTTTGACTACTTTTCGTAAAGGTTTTTTTTAGTACAATAACTACGAGGTGGAGGATTGAATCTCTGACTTTTAGGGACGAAAGTCATGTCAATACCACTACATTAAGCTCACTTTGGCTACTTTTCATAAAGGTATTTCTTAGTACAACAACTACGAGGTGGATGGTTGAATATCTGACTTTTAGAGACGAAAGTCATGTCAATGGCACTGCGTTAAGCTCACTTTGGTTACTTTTCATAAAGGTTTTTCTTAGTACAACAACTATAAGGTGGAGGATTTAATCTCCAACTTTTAGGGACGAATGTCATGTCAATACCACTACGTTAAGCTCACTTTTGCTACTTTTCATAAAGGTTTTTCTTAGTACAATAACTATAAGGTGGAGGATTTAATCTCTAACTTTTAGGGATGAAGGTCATGTCAATACCACTGCATTAAACTCACTTTAGCTATTTTTCGTAAAGATTTTCTTAGTACAACAATTACGAGGTGGAGGATTTAATCTCTAACTTTTAGGGACGAAGGTCATGTCAATACCACTACGTTAAGTTCACTTTGGCTACTTTTCGTAAAGGTTTTTCTTAGTACAACAACTACGAGATGGAAGATTTAATCTCCAACTTTTAGGGATGAAGGTCATGTCAATACCACTGCGTTAAGCTCACTTTGGCTACTTTTCTAAAGGTTTTTCTTAGTACAACAACTATAAGGTAGTGGATTTAATCTCCGACTTTTAGGGATGAAGGTCATGTCAATACCACTGTGTTAAGCTCACTTAGGCTACTTTTCATAAAGGTTTTTCTTAGTACAACAACTACGAGGTGGAATATTTAATCTCTGACTTTTAGGGACGAAGATCATGTCAATATCACTGCGTTAAGCTCACTTTGGCAAATTTTCGTAAAGGTTTTTCTTAGTACAATGACTACGAGGTGGAAGATTTAATCTCTGAATTTTAGGAACTAAGGTCATGTCAATACCACTGCATTTAGCTCACTTTGGCTACTTTTCGTAAAGGTTTTTCTTAGTACAACGACTACGAGGTGGAGGATTTAATCTCCGACTTTTAGGGACGAAGTTCATGTCAATACAACTGCGTTAAGCTCACTTTGGCTACTTTTCATAAAGATTTTTTTTAATACAACAACTACGAGGTGAAGGATTGAATCTCCGACTTTTAAAAACGAAGGTCATACCAATACCATTGAAGTTTGGCTACTTTCCGTAAAGGCTAACCTTTGTAATTCGGTAATTAATTCAAATGGTCTTTGTCCTCAATAAGAAAAATAAAATAAAAGGGAAAATATAAAGAAATGAAAGGGAAAAGTAACTATAATTGAACGTTTTCCCAAAAACAGTTTTTTAAAAAATTTATAATTAGAGAAATGAACTGATTACTGGTGGTTTGACTAAGAGATATCAATTGGGGAATTTTGACCAATGGGCTGTGTTTGTCGTGGCCCACACACATTGCCTTTTGTCTTCTTGTCCTTTGTTTTACCCTACTAGAATTTGTTCTCTTTATTTTATTTCCTTTCAATAAATTATTGACAATAAATACCATCCACACACATTTTTTTTTCAAAAAAAAAAAATGTCTTCTTATATATTTCTAAGTTTATACTTCCTTTAAAAGTTACAATATATATCATGAAATCTTTGTATTAAAAAAAGCTTTATTATTTAATGTCAATTGCGTTGACTCGAAATTGAGGATTCTCTTTATGGAAATTACCTATGATTATGACAAATTATATTCCTCTTCAATAATGTTTATTCTTAATCAATTAATGTTCATTCAATGTTCAAATAGTTTTAGCTAATGGTTCATAATTTCTTATGTAATTAATTATTTGTGTTACTTTTGTTTGATTTTTTTAGTATAACTTTATTTGATTGATACTATGTTGATTTTTTTCCCAACCCTGTTGGACATATATATTTAGTATTCACTATTTCATTATTTTCACCTTTTAAAAATAGAGCGACAACTCATTTGATGATGTGTAGCTTGATTTAGCCCATAGAGTCCTTATGTTTCATATTTGATTCACTTTTTGCCTTCATGATTTTATTTTAAATGATTTATTAAAAGTAATTTTTAATATAATTATCATTTTAGACAATGTTTACACCCGTTGAAAGATAATCCATCAATGGTCTTATAAAAAGTGAGCCCTAATCGATTACTTTTGTTGTTGTTTACCTGTTTTTTGTAATCGCATTTAGATGTGGGGTTCATCTTGAAATTTGTAATCAAATCATGTAATCTAAATGAGGGATGAATGATGCTTAATCTGATTGTGGTTGAAAACTATGTGAGATTCACTACCTTTACCATTATTATTACCGATATTGTTACTATGACAGTATGAAAATTATGAATTTCTCACATTTATTGTTACCTTTACTGTTACCGTTGCTGTTAAGGTCAAACAGTAACAGTAATGATAATGGTAACAGTAAAATCTGATATATTCATAATTATAGGTAAATGCGATAAAAAATAATCCAATTATGTTTACAATTCAAATCTATTACGATTTATCTACCAATAAATTTTTATTTCGATTACACCAATTTTCATTACAGTTTAAATATAGCTTTAATGTTTTGTTCTACAATTTTAAAAGTGATTTTTCATGTAATAAAAAATTGTCATGCATGCATGAAGGTGGCTTTGAAATAAAAGCTAAATGATTTAGTTATAATTATTTTGTAAGGTGTTTAGTTATAAATTATTTTAATTATTAATTTCACCCTTGTATAGGAGATTTTGATTCAATTAAAAATGTTTTCGTGATTAATGTTTGTTTTCACCGAATCTTTTAGAATCATATTAATAAAAAGGACATTACATTTTAGAGAGAAAAAAAAGTGGTAAAACAAAAGTTATGGGGAGAAGAAACCCAATAGAAAAATAAAAATTTAAGAAAGAAAAAAAATATAAAAATGATATAAGAGGAGTTATTTTTTCCATTAATTTGAAATAATAGTCACGTTAAAAAAATCCTTCCAATTATTTATCAAAAATCACATTTTCTGCGATTCACCTAGAATAATTTATATCTACTAAACCATCACCATTTTATAATAGAAAATTTTTGGGCAAGATAATGATTAATCATCTCAAAAATCTCTTTCAGACATGCTTTAAGAGTATGTTTGGATTATTATATACATATATATATATATATATATATATATATATATGTTTGATTAATTTTTAACAAAATTTTGAAGGTCCAAAAATATTATTTTTACGAAAAAAGTCTAGTTTCGGGATAATTTTTGAAAATATTAGGTTAGTTCACAATTATTTTTTTAGAATCATTTTAGATTGATTTTCTAATAAAATAATCGACTGAGAATCACTTTATAGTTATAATTTGACATTTATAAAGTCACTCTTAATGTAGACAACAAAACACTTGTATTATTAATTAAAATCTCACTTTAAAGAAAAGGTGAGCAAAACCTACAAAACTTAGAACCATTTTTATATAAAAAAATATTTAAGAATAATAGCTTTTTTTATAAAGAAAATTAAAATGAGAAGGTACTCCAAACTCACAAAGAAAGTTGGCCTACCAAGAAAAAAAAAAAAAATCTTCTTTGGGTATCCATGGTGCTATTTGTTCATAATTGATCACAAACCATAAAAGAGATCTCTTCAATGCATTAATTTGATTTTTGTCTTCTTCTTTTTGTTTTTCCTTTCCTATGCTCTATACTTTTTGTTAGTGATTAATTTTTTGATCTAATTTTTATTTCGTACTTATGTTTCAAAATGTTACCTTTTTAATTTTTATGTTTTGAGTTTAATTTTAATTTAGTCTTCAAATTTTAAAATATTATAATTTTACATTTAAAGTTTGAGTTTTGTTTCAATCTAGTTCATAGATTTCAATATTTATATTTTTAACCTCAATTTTTTTTTGCTAAATTCTTACTTATTTAGTATTAATGTCTATTAATTAGTTTTAGAAAAATTAAAAGAGTTAAACTTCATTATATTCAACTATTTTTTGCTTCTATATTAAAATTAGTTTTAAAATTCTACTTCATAATTTTTATTAATTAATAGACATTAATGACAAAGACTGAGAAGTGAATAATTGAGGTTTAAAAATATAAATCTTGAAATCTAGTGACCAAATTGAAACAAAACTCAAATTTTAAAGGTAAAAATTGTAACAATTTGAAACCTAGAAACTAAGGTCATGTTTGATAACTATTTCATTTTTTGTTTTTTATTTTTGGTTTTTGGTTTTTGAAAATCAAGTCTATTTCCTTCCCATTTTTTACAATGCTTTGCATCTTTCTTAAGTACAATGACTGAATTCCTAGTCAAGTTCCAAATTCCAAAAAAAAAATTTTTAAAAATCACTTTTTTAATTTCCAAATTTTGGCTTTGTTGAGAATTCCACATTGAAAAAATCAGAGGATCTCATATTCTTTATAAGATAGATGAGCTACTCTTCTTATTCCCTATTGGTTTTGAGATGGAACGTCATCCTATCAAATATGGTAACCCAAAAAGTGTATCATCTTATTGTCTATAAGCTTAATTTTCAAAAACATATTCAAAACTAAAACTAAATTGTTACCAAACGGGATTTAAATTAAAATAAAACTCAAAACTTATGTACTACTAAAAATGTAACACCAAATGCAAACTATACTCAAGACCAAAAAAGTAGTTTTTCTTAGCATTACGTTTCATATAGCTTGAAACTAATATTTTTGTACTTTTTTCTGGTTGTTATTTTCACTTTCAGGTTGCTTAAGGGCGTATTTGGAATGTATTTTCAAATGTTTAATTTAAAAAATAAGTCATTTTGGAAAAATTTGGAGTGTTTGACAATCACTCAAAATAACTTTTCAATTGTATTTTCAACCTTTTTGTCAAAAATATTTAAATAAAAATATTTTTTTAAAAAAATATTTTTTCTTAACTCAATCCAAACGTCCTATTTTCAAATATTATAAATTTAGTTTACCTTCCCGACATTGAGTTGGGTCACAATTCGATAAATGAAAAAGTCAAAAAAAAAAGAAAAAAAAGAAAAAAGAAAAAACAAAGAGACATACCAACTTGCTTGTGTTCCACTTGATGACAATGGACATGGGAAACAATGACAGTAATCAACGTGGAAATTCAACAAGAAACCAACCACAACTTCACATTTTTCCTATGAAACATCCACTTGGATTTTATGTGCTATTCCTATTTCTTTCCAGAACAAAGAAAATGATAAAAGCTAACAAACATTAAAAAGAAGTGTTAAAATTATTATTATAAAGTAGCGGATAGTTTCACATCGTCAAATATATGAAAAAAAATTACATATAAAACTTGGGTAATTATTTTGAATTAGCAAAATTACTGAAAATCGGTGATAAGCACTAGTAGATAGTTATATTTTGCTATATTGTAAATAAATTTGCTCGTTTTCCTATATTTGAAAACAATCATGAATATTTGATTACTAATCACTAACTAATTAGATTAGATGGACAAATTTCCAAGTTATTTGAAAAAAACTAGATTCTCCTTTAATAAATTTTCTATACGTTTTAGTTGGATGTAGTTAAAAGGGGAAAAAAAACTAGGTGATAAGCTGTTTAATCACTAAATTTTAAGCATTCATTCTTTTTTGTTCCTAAAGTTTAAGATAATAGTCTATTTTACTTCATATTATAAATAAATAAACTATAAGTAAAACATATTTTGTTACTAAAAATCATTTCACATTATTCATTTTTTCCAAATAGTTATAGTTCAATTATCCGAATAATTTATCTATATTTTTCTTAATTCATCGAAATTTGGATTACATACCTCATAGTTACTAAAACATTTGTATGTTTAGTAGAATTTGTGATATTTTAAATATAAAAAAATTAAATTAGTAAGTAAAATTCATTCTTTTCAAATGGTTTAAAATTTCTTATTATTAATATTAGGTCCACGTGAATAATACTTTGATGGTAAATTTATTATTTTTCATCAATGTTTAGCAATATAATAGAAGTATCAATTAATCTCTTATATCAATATGAATCTATGATGAACACACAAAAAATACATTAATGAAAATTTATAATCTTGAATTAGACAACACAATTTTCTATCGTTTATTTATCTTTATGGGAACTATGATTTTAAAATTTTAAGAAAAAAAAATACATTTTTGGTCTTTTAGATTTTAGGTCTAGTTTCTATTTAATCCTTAGGTTTCAAAATGTTATACATTTAGTTCTTAAATTTTGAATTTTGTTTGAATTTAGTTCATAGGTTTCAAAATGTTACAATTTTACTCTTAATATTTGAGTTTTGCTTCAATTTAGTCCTTATGTTTCAAAATTTACACTTTTAACATCAATTATTCACTAAATACTCATTTTATGTCTTTAGTGTTAATTTATGTTAATAAATTTAAAATCATTGAAAGAGTTATAATTAATTAAGTTTCATTAATTTTTTTTTATCACTTTTCAAATTAAATTTAAAATTTCACTTTATAATTACTTTCACTTAATTAACAGAAATTTACGTCGATGATTGAAAGTGAGTATTAATGAAAAGTTGAAGTTAAAAATGTAAAATCTTGAATCCTAAGAACCAGATTGAAACAAAACTCAAGGTAAAATTATAACATTTTGGAACTTAGGGACTAAATTGAAACAAAACTCAAAACTTAAAAACTAAGGTCTCGTTTGATAATCATTTAATTTTTTTGTTTTATTTTTTAAAATCAAACTTATATCATCCCGATTTCGTATAATGATTTACATCTTTCTTTACAATGATTGAATTCTTAGCCAAAATTCCAAAAACAAAAATAATTTTTTGAGAGCTACTTTTTTAATTCTCAAAATTTGACTTTAGTTTTTAAACCATTGTTGAAAAGTAGATGGTAGATGAAGAAATTTAGAAGTGAAAGTAGTGTTGATAGGCTTAATTTAAAAAAAAAAAAAAAAGTTACCAAACGAGACATAAATATATAAAATTTTAAAATCTTAAAACCAACTAAAAACTAAATCCAAAATTTAACAACCGAAAAAGAATTTTAGACGCGTTAAAAACAATTTGCATATAACACATCCTTTCTATATTTTCTTTCTAAAGTTGTGCTGGAAAAGTGGGGAAAGAGGTGCTTAATGATGGATTAGTTGACCCATTAGTTCTAATTTTTACCATTATTACACGCCTATATCATGACTAATCTTACAAATTTTCAATTAAAATATGTCCGTGTCTCTCACTCTATATATTTGTGCTTTTTTTTCTTTTTTAATTTTCCTCATACCTTTTCAGTGATTATCTAACATCTATCCTAACTTTTCATAATTTCTTTAATGAGTAATTAATCTAGCCACTACTTTTAAGATTAATAATTAAGTATATAATAATATTTTTAAAGAATTATTAATAATCTAGATAGACGTCTACCATTGATAGATTTCTATTAATGATATGGTCTATCACTGATAAATTTCAGAATCTAAATTTAATTTTTGTTATATTTGTAAATTATTTTGTATTGTACTATATTTACTAATATTTTGAGTTTAATTTATATATTAGCAACTATCTTTAAACTAAAAGGAAAAAAAACAAGAATAGGCCATTTGAACAATGTTAAAACATTAATGGATTAAGAACGGTTTGATTTCATCAATTTTTGAGCCAACTAGTAACCATACTAAACTCCTTGGTTTTTTTTTTTTTTTTTTTTTTTTTTAAAAAAAAAAAAAAGAAACCAAACCGATGTCCATGAACAATGAAAACAAATAAATTCGTTTTTATTTAGTTCAGTTTTTTATCAGTTTGGTTCTCCATTTTTTGTATTTTTTTTTCTTTTCTTTTAAAGTTCATTTTTATTTTTTATTTTGTTTTGAATTGGGTATTTTTTTTGCTATTTTTCATGGTAAAATTGGATATATATATATATATGTATATAGATTAAAATTGGTTTTGTTTTTTATTTTTATTTTTTTGCGTGATTTTTTTCACACCATAATAATTGGTCACATTTTCCTAACTAAAAAATATACACAAATCATAATAATGAAAATTTAAAAGGATTCTGGGACGAGTTTATCTTCAAGGATATATATTCGGTTTCATTTAGTTTCGATTGAGTTTTTCAATAAAAAACCAATTTAAATCAATAATTTTTTGTTTTTCTCTAAATACAAATCAAAATATCTAATTTAATACTAAAAAACTAATCCAAACTAGTGCATCCATTAGGTTTTTTTTTTTTTTTTTTTTTTTTTTTTTTTAAATTTTTTTTGCGCTCCTAATAGTCAATAGATATAGTCGACATGTACCTACGGTTTTGAAGATGGTTCTTCTTCTTTTTTTTTTTGAAAAAAACTTAAATATGATCACTAGATTTTTAGGAGGGATCTACAACTCATCAAATTATTCCATATTTATCCTAAAAGATCATATATTTCTAATAAGGATCACCATTCATTAAGTTTTTCCATACGAACGTATGTGGATTTCTTTTATTTTTAAGTGGTTATAAAATGGAGTATCTACAAACAAATTTGGTAAGATTTTGAACCTTTACCGTATTCATATTATATTTTAGAAAAGAGTTGAATAGTTACCTTTTTCTTCCATTGAAATTTTTTATTTTCTACCTCCAAAGTTTGATTCAAGTTCGTCAACTCAGTAATGATTTCAAAATACACAAATTTTTCATATAAATGCGTTAAAACTATCATAACTTTCAAATACTTTCTTGTCAATTGAATTTCTTAATGCGTAATGAGTCTAAGCATCACACTTTTTCGTGATAGAATGTTCGCGTTTGAATTGACTTCATCAAAAAAATATTTTTTAAAACACTCATTTTTATTAAATATTTTTTATAAAATTGGTTAAAATATACTTGAAAACTATTTATCAAACACTCGAATTTTTTCAAAATGATTTTTTTTAAAAAAATTTATACTTGAAATATATTCCAAACACACCCTAAATCTCATTTAAGAGATTTTTTTTTCTTTTCCTTTTCCTTTAGTGAAAAAAATTTAAAATTAATTCACACAATCTCATATTAAATTAATGTAAATAAGAAACGTATTGTACTTAAACTTTTATTTTGATTTAATTTCTTAATAAAAATGTCAACTTTCAAAAACTTTATTTTACTTATTAATTTATCACTATTTACCAAATGTTTATACTAATCATTTAACAATAACTCGTCAAAGAGAGCATAACTCAATCGATATATAGTATTGTTCTGTTTTATGCCCTAAAACTCGTAGATAGTAAGTGTTATTAATTGACTGTCATCAATAAAGAGTTATAAATGTTATTGTGTTGTTTTTTTTATTTTTTTTTAATAACTTTAAATCCAATAAACTAACATCTTATGAGTCTTGAATTGTATGTGGAGACATACAGAGATCAATGTTCAAGATAAAGCCTAAATGGTCTATAGTATAGGGATAAAGTTGGGTACTTTATCATTGTGACACTATGGATACGACCCACTTTGTATTTGATACAAATACAATGATCCAATGCATTCGTCTAGGTGACACATGAGTGACGGTATCCTATGCAATGAGTTTGCATAAGATCAAACCGCGAAATAGTAATTACTAGATGTAGCACCTTAACTAGTTAAGCTCCTATTTCAATAGGATGACCTAGACAAATTAGTCTCAATCCTGAGTATGTTATGAATTCCTGTTCACGATGGATTATCCTTTGATTTGTATGGGTGAGGGTGGCCAACTCGCCGACTCAATATGTCTACCATTTTGGGGACAAGAACGAGTGGAGAGCTGGGAACATAATAATACAAGATGAAATTCACTCATTCCCATTTTTAGAGTAAGTAGATGAGTGTTCCCTTAAGTGATGTCTTTGGGACGTGAACAAAAGGCCCTACCCTTTCATTGGCCCGAGAGGATTTTTTGTTTATTGGTTGAACCATAAACAGGTTGTTCATTAGAGAAACACTGGTACTTAAGGAATCAGAGGTAATCCAAGGGTAAAATGGTAATTTGACCCAATTGGAGTTACGAACACTCGTGAATGACTAACTTGTTGATATTGGTCTATTTCCTTGGACACAAAAATATATCTGTAGTGAGAAGAGTGCAGCTATGGGTTTTTAGTGGAGTGTGTCCACAATTAACGAATATTGATTAACTTGGTTAAACAGTTTAGCCAATTAATCTCATATCGTTGGAGCTTTTGATCTACAGGTTCACCAGGTCCCTTGTTAGTTCACTAAAGGATATTAAAGATGGATGATATGTTCAAATCAATATGAGAAATTGTATATTAATATGATTAATATGTAATTGAATATGGATATGATCTATAATTCAAATTAAATTGGAAAGAAACATTTGACTAAGATTCAAATAATTAATTCAAGTGAATTAGATTCACAAGGGATTAATTAATAGAGAGGTGTTGCACATCTACGTATGATGTTTATGATAATTACATATATATACAAGTTAAATTGGATTTAATGTATGAATAATTATTTAATTAATGTGCTAATTAATTAAATAAGTATTATTTAATTAATTGTGACAATTAATTAAATAATTGTTATTTAATTGATTGTGCATAAGGAAAAATTAGAAAAGGACTCTGAGAAGGGTTGACCATTTTCTATATAAAGTCTTCCTTATGACCTTTTTAGGACACACAAAGCACAACAGAATTGCAAGCATTCATTGTACTATTTTTTCCCTAAGCCACAAAAGAAATCCTCTCTACTCTCCCAAAAAGTTTTCCCTCACACCATTTTCCAATAGTTGAATATCATCTATCATTTTATTTAATCTTTGAGAATAACAAGGTTACTCTCATGGTCGTATTCAAGATTGTTCGAGGAAACGTTCATGTTCTAGATCGTTAGAGGAGTCGTTCATTAGAATATCGAGAGGATCGTTCTAGGAGCTTGTGAATCTACAAAGATAAGAATGGTTCTATTCTTTCCCTACAACATGCTATTTACATGTTTGTTCTACGTATATTCTATTTTAGTTTATGTAAAAATCGATTTGTGGGATGCAAGACATTCACAACGCTTCCGCTGTAGGATATGACCCCTTCAATTGGAATCAGAGCCAATTTCTTGCATCTTCATTCTTCGTATTTTTCGAAACAAAAATAAGTTTAGAGGTGGGTTATTAAATCTGCATTTTGAATAAAGGTTTGCAAGATTGGATGTTTTCGATTTTGGTACTTAGATTAATTTTAATATGATTGAAATGTAAGGGTTCATTGTATTTTTTAGGCAATTTAATTCTTGCTTCGAGTTTATAAGTCCGTGTCAATTGAAAGAGCAACAGTTGCTAAAGAGATTAGAAGAAACGGAGGTGTTCGGGGCAAGTTCAGAGACGAAAACGAGCAAAAAAGAAGCATTTGTCGTTTAGCATCATGACGCTGCTATCGCCGCCTCAGATTCATAGCATTGCAAGGTTGCTCCTCATCATTGCAACACTCCAAAGTTTGACGGAGTCTTGGCAGTGCACGCGCGATAGAAGACAGCGGCTGAAGTCCTCTTTTGACCTAGTTTTGCTTTTGTAATTATTAATTATTAATTAAATTGATATAAAGTTATATTAATTTAATTAATTAAATTTTCATTAGGGTGTCAAAATCGGTCCAATTGTTGCTGCTTAAATTAATTTAATTATGCATTAGATATATGTTTAGATTAATATTTGAATTCATATTACATATTGTATGTCATATAGATTCAAAAGTATCCACCTTAGGATAAACATATACATGCATCATAATTAAATATAAGGCTTATATTTTATGGATGCATGACTAAATTAGCATGCTAATGCATCATGATATAAGTGTTATGTTATAATGATGTATGATAACACTAAGCATGTCCATGCATTATGCTATATATTAAAATTGTTATAATAAATAGTGGAATGATGTATGTGAATGTTGTTTTTCATGTATGATTTATATAAGTGTTATATTTATAAAATGAAAATGGAATTTGCATTGAGCATGACATTACTTAGATAAATATAATCATTTTATTTAATCGATGTCATAGATGCAAATTTTATAGGTTTTAATAAAGCATTAAAATATAAGTGTTATAGTTTTAATGAGATAGATTAAAATCTATAATCAAGAGTTGCATGCAAACATAGGTCTAAATTAATTTTAAATAAATTGATAAACCTAGACTTATGTTATTTCTAATTGGATTAGGAATAGGTTAATCTTTTTAATTTGTTTTAATAAGATTAAAATGAATTTATAAAATAATTTATAAAATAATTGCCCATAAGAGACCTTTGTATAAGGAACATTCTGTTTAAAAGGGGGCATTTAAGCTGACAGAAATGAAATACTTCCACCTGGGAACCGACCTGGAAGGTGAATTGGAAAAATATTTTATAAGCATACAATAAATGATTAATTTTATTAGAGAGTTTAATAAATGAAATCAAGTATTATTAAATCCTTCAATATAAATGTTATATTAAGCAAATTAAAATGACTTAGATAATTCATTAGCCAGGTATTAACTAAATATAATAAAATCCTAAAAACATTAGAATAATTTAGTGGGAGGAAATTGGTATATGTGATATATCAAGTTTCAGCTCTCACGTCTCTGAGAGTTCACACCATGAGATCCATGCTCGTCTTCGTGTCGCTCTGGGCGCGACCTCCCTTTGGAAAGTGTTTGCATAAGTTAATAACAAGGTGAATAAGGAAAGTACTTGTAGTAACTGGGAGAGAGACGTGTGTCAACGTATCCTACGGTCTCCTCCATTAGTTTGCACCGTGAGATTCCTATTGTTTGTCTGCGTGTCGTCCTAGAGTGACCTGTTAGGGTTAATGCCCTAAATCTTGTAGGGTCCTGTAGTTTGTAAACATTTATATGAACAAACAATTTTATGATATATAATATGAGATATTTTATTCACTTCAGTCTATGAAATATGAGATATTTTAGTTGCATTAACCACAAACCAACAAACTAAGATCCTTGGTTATCCTTGTAACTTAAGCATGTATGTGGAGATATACAAGTGGATCATGCTTTAAGTGATAACCTAAATGGTCTGTAATATATGGATAAATGAGGGAAACCTTATCTTGATGACACTATGAGTGTGACCCTCTTTGTAGATGCTACTGAAGGAACTCTTATCAAAGAGACCAGTGAGCGGAAGCGAGATCGTTCTAAACCCCATTGTGACAGAACATACACATTTACAATCAAACAGTAATAGTTATGCAAACACTCCAAATTACAGCATGCTTCCAAAGGAAAATACTAAGGATCAAAAGAACTTACCCTTGAAGAACTATTCTTCTCGTTTCCTCGATCTTATTGCACGATCACTCACCAATACGAACGTCAGGCCTCAGCAATCTCCTCGAACAAGAACAAATCCCACTTGACCCTCGAACAGGAAATAGACACCACCAGCAGGCTACCTTGGTATTCTCGATGTGAGAATCCAGGATTTGATAGAGGGTAGGAGGAATTAGATAGATCGTATAGATGATCGAGTATGTGGGAGATGACTATAATCTATCGTATAGACTAAGTACTTGATCGTTTAGAAAACAAATGACTATTGTATAGAAAACTCGTTGCACGATCATGTATGCTCTCAAGCTATCGTATAGCTAATTCTTTTGATCGTACGATTCTCAATCGCTTAATGATCGCCTTATGTAAAAATGAAAACAATTTTCATTTTATCTATCAGTTATCATAACTGATCACAACTTCCCACTAAGTTAGTTATTGAGAGAAAAATCGTAACCAATTATTCCATAATTGATTTTATTACCAATATAAATAATATATATTCATAATCTATAGTTTTAATATCACATCTCATGCAATATATAAATCATATTTCTTTTTCTCCCTCATAGCATTTAATAATAATTCCTCCAATTAATGTATCTAATACATTAAGTCAATTATCTCTCATATAATTGATACAATTTAATTATGTCATATATGATCAAATTTTCTTTTGTTAATTTGAACACTTCAAACTAACCCAAAAACTGATTCTCAACATGAATCCATTGAGCTACCAAGGAGACCTTGTGGACCTGTAGCTTGAAGCTCTAACGGTATGTGAATAATTGACTAAATTCTTTAATCACGATATTCACCATTCGTTAACTATCGAGCATTCCACTAAAGACTAACAACTACACTTTTCACGCCACAAATATATTTCTGTGTCCATTGGATAAAACCAATCAACAGTACGATGACCCTTCACAAATCGCTCGTAAGTACAGTCGAGCCAATTTACCGTTTTCTCCCAAAAGTTACATCTAACTCCTTAAGTAATAAGTACCACTAATTCCTCTAATGAACAATACATCATAGTCCTACTATGAGTAAATCCTTCTCGAGCCAAGAGAGGGTGTGACGCCACATTGTTCAAGCCCCGGAATCAACCCTTAAGGGAGCAATTTATCTACTTACTCTTAAATCGGTGAATGAGTGAATTTCATCTTGTATAGCTGAGTTCTCGGCTCCCCAATCAGACGAATCCCCAAAGTGGTAGGTTTGAATTAGCGATCTGGCCACTCGCACCCATACAAATCAAAGGACTGCCCTCATAAGCAGGAGTTCCCAACTCACTCAAGATTAAGGGGTCACGTTACCTATGGTCATCCTAGTGAAATAAAAGTCTCTGTCATGAACGACATTATATAATGAGACTAAACATTTCGTGGTCCAGTCTTCTTTGTATAGAGCATCACCACTCGCATGTCTAATACATGAATGGTCAGGATCAGACCATTTGTAGCACTTTACAACACTTGTAACATCTACAAAACGGGCCACACTCGTAGCATCAACAGGATAAAGTTTCCCTCATTTATCCATATACTACAGACCATTTAGGTTATCAATTAAAGCACGATCCACTTATATGTCATCACATACATGCTTAAGTTACAACGACAACCAGAGATCTTAGTTTATTGGTTTGTGGTTAATGCAACTAAAATATCTCATATTTTGAATACTGTAGTGAAGACAATATCTCATATTATTACATCACATAATGTTTGTTCATACACGTGTTTACAAACTACTGAACCCGACGAGATTTAGAGCATCAACCCCAACAGTTACAAATGTTGTAAAGTGCTACAAATGGTCTGATCCTGATCATTCGTATATTAGACATGCGAGCAGAGATACTGTATACAAAGAAGTACGTATAAGACCGGACCACGAAATATTTAGTCTCGTTATATAACACAGTTGATGACGAAGACTTTTATTTCACTAGGATGATCATAGGTAACATGACCTTAATCCTGAGTGAGTTGCGAACTCCTGCCTATGAGGATGGTCCTTTGATTTGCATGGGTGCGAGTGACCAGATTGATTCAAACCTACCACTTTGGGGATTCGTCTGATTCAGGGGTTGAGAACTCAGCTACACAAGATGGAATTCACTCATTCTTCAAAGCAAGGATAAATAGATAAATTGCTCCCTTAAGGGCTGATTTCGGGGCTTGAACAATGTGGCGCCACACCTTCTCTTGGACGAGAAGTGTTTAGTCATAGTGGGACTATGATATATTGTTCATTAGAGGAATCAGTGGTACTTAAGAAGTTAGATGTAATTATAGAGACAAAACAGTAAATTAACCCAGCTGTACTTACAAGTGATTTGTGAAGGATCCTCGTACTATTGATTGGTTAAATCCGATGAACACAGAAATATATCTGTAGTGCGAAAAGTGTAGCTGTCAGTCTTTAGTGGAGTGCTCGGCAGTTAACGGATAGTGGATATCGTGATTAAAGAGTTTAGTCAGTTATTCACGTACCGGGAGCTTCAAACTACAGGTCCATAAGGTCTCCTTGGTAGCTCAATGGATTCATGTTGAGAATCAACTTTTGGGTTAGTTTGAAGTGTTCAAATTACAAGAGTGAATTTGACTATATATGATATAATTAAATTAATTAATTTATATGTGATATAATTGATTTAATGTATTTGATACATTATTTGATTGGAGGAATCAATATAAATATGATTTATATTAAATGCCATAAAGGAGGAAAAGAACTATGGTTTATATGTTGCATCTGATGTGATACTAAAATTATAGGTTATAAATATAATATGATAAATTAATTATTATATTTATTTATAATAAATTAATTATGAGACAATTGATTTCATTTTTTCTCTATATAACCAACTTAGTGGGTGGTTTTAGTAAGTTTTTGGCAACCGCATGGATAAAAGATGAAAATCGTTTTCATTTTTCATAATACGCGTAAAAGGCTTGAGTTATACGATAACTAGTTGAGAGAGTAAATGATCAATCGGGTTTTTCTATACGATAAATACTCATTACTAAACGATCGAGTACCCAAGTCTATACGATAGATTTATTTCTTGTCCCAATTACTCGATCGTCTAGTTCCTCCTTCCCTTTTCCCAAATCCATACAGAGCCCACACCTTCTGAATTCTCACACTGAGAATACCAAGGTAACAGAGTAGTGTTTTGAGTTTTCGTTCAAGGGTTGAAGATCGAGTTTTACTCGATTGTGATTGAGTATTTTCCAGTTCGTGTTGTTTGTTGAGATTTCTCATTGCGTTCGTGCTTATTAACGTGTTCGAGTTTGATCGAGAGAATACGTAAAGAAAATAGTTCTTCAAAGGTATTGTCTTACTCAATCCTTTTGTATTTATCTTTGAAGCATGTTGTATGTTAGTCCATGATGCATAACTGTTGCTGTTTGATTATAAATGTTCTTGTTTTTTTACAATGAGATTTGGAACGATCTACTTCCGCTCACTAGTTCTCTAGATTTAGAGTTCCTTCACGACCATCCCTTTGGAGGGTCTTATCATAAGAGTCAGAACAACGCAAACTCCAGAAATAGATAGGGTTTCTTAAGTTAATCTTCCAACAACTGTCTTTTCTTTTGATAGTCTGTTGAAGCGTACCTCTAGGATCTAAAAATGAGAGGGTCACACTTATGGGATGAATTAAGCTAGGTAATGAATCATCGACCAAAACAACGACAACTAAAAACTATGGGAATAAGAGTTATTCTGGTATTAATGATTGGCTGAGATTGTCTCAATTTAGGGGAGGAGTAGTCGTTCACCCTTCTGTGGTTGTTGCTCTAAACCTTTGAAGTATTGTTGCAAAAACTAAAATCAGTAGTTTAATTAGGGTTCTATGATTACATGTGTGTTTTTTTAAAATTGATTGGACAATTAAGTAATGAGTTAAGACAAATATAACTAATAAGGTCAATTGTTTATTATTCGTTTTAGCATGTCATTCGTAATCGTTTCCTTGCTTAAAAACGAAAAATTAACAAGTGAAAACTATGCGACGTGGAAATCTAACTTGGATATGATTTTGGTTATTGATGATCTGTGGTTCATCTTAACAGAGGAATGTCTTCTAGTCTCCACTCGCAATGCATCCCGAGTATTGAAGGATGCTTATAAACGTTGGACGAAGGCCAATGAAAAGGCCCGAGTCTACATCTTGACAAGTCTATCTGACGTTCTTACCAAGAAGCATGAGGCCATGATGTCTACGAGTTAGATCATGGAGTCCCTCTAGGAGATGTTTGGACAACTGTCCGTTCAGATCCAGTATGAAGCCCTCAAGTACATTTACAATGCGCGCATGAATGAAGGCCAACCAGTGAGAGAACATGTTTTCGACCTGATGGTCCAGTTCAATGTTATCGAAATGAACGATGCGATCATTGACGAGCAGAATCAGGTGTCCTTTATTTTGGAATCTCTTCCAAAGTGTTTCCTTCAATTTCGCAACAATGTAGTTATGAACAAAATACAGTACACCATGACTACCCTTCTTAATAAGTTACAAAATTATCAGTCCTTTATGAAAGGTAAGAGTTTATCCTTGAGAACTAAGTTTGCTCACTCATCTTCTAATTCTAAGAAGATTCAGAAAAAGAAAGAAGGGATTGGGAAGGCTCCTACCATTGGGAAAGGCAAGGGTAAGCCTAATGTACCTGGCAAAGACAAGTGCTTTTACTGCAATGTAGATGGTCACTAGAAATATAATTGTCCCTAGAACCTCGCCTAAAAGAAGAAAGAGAAGGAATGTAAATATGATTTACTAGTCCTGGAAACTTATTTAGTGGAAAATGACCATAATACTTGGATAGTTTATTCAGAAGTCACTAATTACGCTTGTTTTTCTTTACATGGAATTAGTTCCTTCCAATAGCTCAAAGAGGGTGAAATTATGTTTAAGGTTAGAACGGGAGACACCATTTCAACTCGTGCAGTGGGAGTTGCTAAGTTATTTTTTTGGAAGTAGTTTTTTATTTTTAGAAAACTTATACATTGTTCCCAAAATGAGGAGGAAACTTATTTCTATTTCCTATTTAATTAAACAATCGTACTTTGTTTCTTTTATTGTGATTGCATACTTTATTCACTTCTCCATTCCCTACCATTGAAGGGTGATTAAGAGAGTTAGCTAAGAGAGACAGAGAGGTAAATGTTTTTACAAACTAAACTTTAGATCGTTATTGTTCATTTGAGTAAGAAAAAGGAATGACGCTTCCTAATCTACTTCCCCTTCTGCTACGTGGCCTCACCAAGATCACATCTATCATCTACCACACTTCATCTTTGTTGGACCAGATGTAATCTTGGGCCTGAATTCGTTTCTTGAAGCCCAACAAAATGGTATCAGAGCCTACAAGAAGAACTAAGGGCCTATTAGGTAGGCAATTCAAATTCCGTTTTCTGCTTTCAAATTCACTGAATTCATTGAGTTTGTGTTTGGTTGGTAGCCATGATTCTATGGAAACTGTTTCTGGATTTTGTGATCCAAATGGTGCAAATTCTGAAAATAACTGTTTTTTTTTTAATGTTTCCAGTGTATCCGGATTTTGAATTAAAAATTTTAAAATGCATAATTATAATAGAAATGATACAAAATAATAATAATAATAAATATACTATTTCATGTTATAAACTCAATTATTTTTGTTAAATTTAAAATTATATTATATGATATTACAAAATAATAATTATACAAAAAATTAACATAAAACAAGTTTAGAAATTAATTAGTAAGGGTTTATATTTAACCTAGTATTTAATGAGTAACTAAAATATATTTTCAAACAAATTTTGAAAAGTTGTTTAAATTGAAATTTAATTTCTGAATCTGCTACCAAACACATATACGAAAACATGAAATACAACTCTATTTTCTTTGAATCCCTTGTTTTCAAATTGCCTACCAAACAGGCTCTAAAGAACTTCATGAACTTCAAAGAAAGTAAATCTTGGAGAACTAAAAAAAGTTAATGGCATTTAAGGCTAGATTACTAGCCAAGGGATTCACTCAAAGGAAAGATATTAACTACAGTGAAATATTTTCACTAGTAGTCAAGCACACCAAGAGAGCTTTTCTTCATGGGCATTTGACAGAAACAAATTACATGGTACAACCTAAGAGATATCTAATTGAAGAGAAAGAAGACTACTACTACCTATTAGATAAATTAATCTATGGTCTAAAACAATCCCCAAGATGTTGGTATCAAAGATTTGATGATTATATCACCAAGATTGGTTTTCAGAGAAGCTCTTTTGATAGTTAAGTGTATGTGAATACCGAGTCTTTCAAAGATTCTATCTATCTACTTCTATATGTAAATGATATGCTCCTAATAGGAAGATCTAAGGAGAATTTGAAATATGTTTGGTATAAAAGACATGGGAGAGTCTAAAAGAATTCTAAGCATTGAAATTGAAAGACACAGACATAGATCAAGACTATATATTTGTCAACCCAACTGCTACAGAAAGTTGATCAAAAAGTTTAATATGGAAGATGCCAAATCAGTGAACACTCATTAGCTTAACATTTTAAGTTATCAGCTGTGAATTCTCCCAAAGAGAATGATGTCTACTGTTCCCTATTCCCAAGCATGGGAAGCCTAATGTATTTGATGATCTCTATAAGACCTAATTTAGCCTATGCAGCAGCTTAGTCAACAGATACATGGCTAATCCGGGAAGAATGCATTGGGAAGTAACCAAATGGATCCTGAGGTACATAAAGAGTACTAAAGATACTAGACTCCTATATCAACAAACTACAAATTCAAAACCAGAATTATTTGGGTTTGTAGACTTAGATCATGCAAGTGATCTAGACAAAAGGAGATCTCTTTCAGGCTATATCTTTCTATATGGAAGTTGTCTCCTAGGCTGGAAGGCTACTTTGCAATCCGTAATAGCTCTCTCAACTACTGAGGCTAAGTTTTATAACTCTATCGGAGGCTATTAAAGAAGCCTTATGGCTAAGAAGACTATTACAAGACCTTGGAATCACATAAACATACACTTGTCTAAGAATCCTCAATTCCACAATTGCACAAAGCATATAGATGTAAAATTTCATGTTGTGCAAGAACAGATAGAGAATGAAAATGTAGACATTTTGAAGATTCATACCTCTGACAATACCTTAGACATGCTGAAAAAGATTGTTCCTCAACTCAAGCTTAAGAAATGCCTAGACATTGTTAGCTTCGAGCTTATTGAAAACGGTTGAAAGAAGAAGAATTTGAAGAAGGAGATACCATTAAACAACTTAAATATTGTTTTTAAGGTGGAGATTTGTAGAAGTCAATATCTACTCTATTGAAATCAACATTTACTTTCATTTAAAATTTTTCCTCTCTTACACCTGTAACATCCTATCTATATAAAGGATGAAAAACTAAGAGAGTTTGAATTAGAAAGAAAAGAAAGGGCGTGAGAGACTTATCTATATTTTCAAGATTTCTCCAATAATATTGATTGAGAACCTTGTATCTTATGAATGTACACAATCTACCGAACCACGTTAACTTGTGTCTCTCTCTTCCTCTTCCTTTTCTTACTGTGATTGCATGATTTCTTCACTTATTCATTCCCTACCATTGAAGAGTGATTAAGAGAGTTAGCTTAGAGAGACAGAGAGGTAAACGTTTCTGCAAACTAAATTTCAGATCGTTTTTTTTCATTTAAGTAGGAAAAAATAACGAAGCTTCCTCATCTACTTCTCCATCTGCTACGTGGCCTCACCAAGACCACATTTGTCATCTACCACACTTCACCTTTGTTGAACTAGATCCAATCTTGGGCCTGAATTCATTTCTTGAAGCCCAACAAGGAATCAAGACAACACCATGTCAATTTGATTTTTGTCCCTACATATATATATTTTTCTCTTATTTCTTTTGGTTAAATCAACCTTTCTTGCTCATATATTAACAAATGCCAACTTTGAAATTGGACAAGAGAAGTAAAAGAGAGAAACATTAGACAATTTTCATTGTTTACTTGAAAGAGCTTTTCCTTCGACCAATTGAGATACATGTAACAACTATAAAGAGTTGAAGAGAGGTTAAAGAAGAATGAAAAAGAGGGAAGTAACATCATCAAGAAAATAATATTAAATTAATATATATATTCTTGTTGAATCAATTATCTATTTTATTGATTTGAGCATCAGAGACTATTCAAAATCATTTCCTAAACTTAGATTAAGAAGCATTATGGGTAAAGCCTAGCTAGGACTAGAGATGTACTCCCTGTTGTGGCCCACGGATTTTCAAGGGGGTCACACGACCCCATTCCTGAATAGAAAAAGAAATGTCTTGGTAGTGAGCCAAGTGACGAATGAAGTACTTGAAAAGAAAATATTTGGCAGACTAGCCTGACACATATATTTGACATGCCAAAATAGGTATAGTACCATTACCAAGGCAAACCACACTATAAATATGAAGATCCATTATGCATTAACAATATGCAAACTACTCTGAGCCCGAGCCCTATTTATCACTATTGAGAATGATGTCCTAAATCTCCTCGTAATCTCATAGTTTGTAAACTTTGTATAAACATATTGTTATTAATAAAAATAAGTGTTATTTTATAAGTATATACTCAATCCAATAAACTAAGATCCGAGATTATTTTATATAAATTTAAATAAGTATGTAGAGACATACAAGTGGATCTTGTTTAAATAATAACCTAAATGGTCTGTAGTAGATGGATAATGTTGGGTATCTTATCCTGGTGACACTACGAATACGACTCGCTTTGTAGGTGTTACAAATGTTGTAAAGTGCTATAAATGATATGTTCCTGATCATTCATGTGGAGACATACGATTGGGGGTATCCTATACAAAGAGTTTGCATAAGACCGGACCATGAAATGATTAGTCACTTTATATAACACCGTTGATAATAGAGACTTACATTTCACTAGAATGACCATAGGTGACATGACCTGAATCCTGAATGAGTTGTGAACTCTTGCTCATGAAGGTGGTTCTTTGATTTGTATGGGTGAGAGTGGCCAAATTGCCAACTCAACAAGCCTATCATTTTGGGGTTTCGTCTGATTGGGGAGCTGGGAACTTAGCTACATAAGACGAAATTCACTCCTTCCCCTACGTAGATAAATTACTCCTTTAAGGGCTGATTTCGGGTCTTGAACATAGTGGTCACACCCTCTCTTGGCAAGAGAGGACTCAGTCATAGTGGGACTATGACTTATTGTTCATTAGAGAAATCAGTGGTATTTAAGGAGTTAGATTTAACTATAGGGGCAAAATGGTAATTTGGCCCAACTGTACTTACGAGCAATTTGTGAAGGGTCACCACACTGTTGATTGGTTATATCCAATGGACACAGAAATATATCTGTAGTACAAAGAATACAACTGTCGGTCTTTAGTGGATTGCCCGACAGTTAACGAATGGTGAATAATGTAATTAAAGAGTTTAATTAATTATTCACGTACCAATGGAGCTTCAAGCTACAGGTCCATAAGGTCCCGTTGGTAGCTCAAAAGGATTATGTTGAGAATAAGTTTTTGTGTTAATTTGAATTGTTCAAATTAATAAGATGTGATTTAATTATTGATATAATTAAATTAATTAAATTATATATGATATAATTGATATAATGTATTTGATACATTATTTGGAGGAATAAATTAAGACTCAAATAGTTGTTAATTTAATATAATATGATTTATATTAAATTCCATAAAATAAAGAAAAAGAACTATAGTTTATATTGTATGTGATGCAAAATTAAAACTATAAATAATATAAATAAATATGATAAGTTATTTATCATATTTATTTATATTATTTATTATTATTTTTTAATATAATCTTATTTCTCAAAAAACTACTTTAGTAGGTGGTTATGGAAATATTTATGGCAATTGGAATAAAATGAAAAAGAGTTTTTCATTTGAGAGAGAAGTTTTCCAAGAAAACAAATTACAACAAGAATGCAAAGAGAGACTATACGATAGTCTATATGACAAAAACAGAGCATATACGATAGGCTCTTGTTGTCTATGTGATAGGAAGACTTATCTATGCGATAGTCTACACGACTGGAAGTTTTTGCTATGCGATAGCCTAAACGGTCGAGAAGTTCCTATGCGATAGTGCTTCTTCGATCGTCTTCCTCCTCCAAACTCACAAATATCCTCTTAACTAAAATAATCAGAACCCACCACTCCTGGGATCTCACCGTGAGCATAGTGAGGAATCCGAGTGGTTGTGTCCCTGTTGGTTTGAGGATTGAGTTGCTGTTTGTTGCTTGTTCGAGAGGAGTGTTCGTGGCTTGTTCGAAGTGTTCGTGAACAAGTTGGATCAAGGGATTACTTGAAGAATAGTTCTTCAAAGGTATAATCTCTCAACCTTTGTATTTTTTTTGAAAAACATGTTGTAATTTACTTTGATTGCATAATCTTCTTGTATGACTATAAATGAATGCATTCAATCACAATAAAATTTGGACGATCTGCTTCCGATCAAGGAACTCCTCATGTTGAGTTTCCCTTCAATTGGTATCAGAGTCAGGTTGTGTTCTGATTCCAAATTTCATTTGTTGTATTGAATTTTGTTTACAGTTTCTAGTGGGTTTTAAGTTTCTGTAATGCGTTTAAGTGTTAAATGTTTGTGGATGTTGTTGATGTAGGATTGTATCAATAGCAGCAGAAGCACAAGAATCATCTAAGTACTCAAATTCACTAATTTTGACATAATATAAAGCATTCTTCTACAGAAAAAATGGGTTTCAAGACATACCTCTTGTAGAACTTCTTCAAAACTCCATCTTCAGCTGCTATCTTCTCCATATCTTATTGTAGACCACCTTAAGATCTTTCTCACTATTCTCTTGATGCTCTAGATTGAGTTATGGGATTCAAAACAAGCTTGAATCAAGGGATGAAGGAGAAAAGCTCATGTTGCAACCTTGTTGAAGAACCTTTCTTCAAATCAATTTTTCTCTCAAAACTCTTTTGATTGCATGCCCGATTTTTACTCTAATCGTCTCATTATATTGCAGATCAACATGCAAAGAGAAGAGCTGCATGAGTTGCAGCTCATGCTTGGAGAAGACAAGGCCAAGAATATGCAATATGTGTGAGCTACTTGGCGATGGATAATAGAAAAATCCATTTTTCTATTTTGTGTTTTTAGTTTTTCAATTTTTCAATTTTATCTAAAAATCAAAATTTGATTTAAAAAATCTATTTGATTTTAAAAATAAAAAATTAATTAATTTCATAAATTAATTATTAAATAAAACTTAATTAATTTAATATCAAATATTAAATTAATTTTAACATATATCCATCTTTATATATTTAAATCATATTTAAATATATAAATTCTCCTATTCTGTTTAATTCTAAAATTAAACATAATTATATCTCATATAATCACTAATTCCCTTAATTCTAATTTGAATATTTCAAATTAACTTATCACGCTATTCTAGAGCTAGTCTGTTACGAGCTAGTTGGGGGACCTCGCGGACCTACAAATCATGGGCTCCAACGATCCAAGATTAATTAGCTAAACTCATTAGACCAAATTAATATCCATTCGTTAACTAATGAGTCATTCCACTAAAGCCCATAGTTGCACTCTTCTCACTGTAGATATATTATGTCCACATGAATTAACCATAATCACCAAGTCGACCATTCATAGGTTGTTCGTAATAACGGCTGGGTCAAATATTTGTGTTTACCCCTGAGATTACGTCTTATTCCTCAAGTCCCTACTGATCCTCTAATGAACAACTGGTTTGTGATCCAATCACCAAACCAAACTTTCTCAACCCTGTGAGAGGGTGGGGCTTCTTGTTCAAGACTTGGATTCAGTACTTGAGAGAACAACCTTTCTCCTATTCCTAAATCGGGCAGGTGTGAACTCCGTCTTGCACCCTATGTCCCCAGCTATCTATCTGGTCTTACCCCTGAAATGGGATTCTTATTGAGCCGGCGCTGTTGAGCCAACCCTCAACTATGCAAATCTAAGGGCAATCTCGAATAAACAGGGGTTCATAGTTAGCTCAGAATTAAGACCGAGTTACCTAAGTCATCTAGGTAAGATAGTCAATCTTAAATAGTAAACAACTTATAAAGTAAGAGTGACTTATTTCTTGGTCCTGATCTTATGAAAACTCATTGCATAGGATGCCCCCACTCCTCATGTCATAACATGTATGAATTAGGATCACATTGTATGTAGCACTTTACAACTTTTTATAACAACTACAGAGTAGGCCGCATCCAATGGTGTTACCAGAATAAGGTACCCAACCTTATTGATGTACCATAGATCATTTCGACTATTTACTCGAACCCGATCCAGAATAAGCACTCAAATTCACTAATTTTGGCATAATATAAAGTATGCTTCTGCAGAAAAAATGAGTTTCAAGACATACTTCTTGTAGAACTTCTTCAAAGCTCCATCTCCAGCTGCTATCTTCTCCATATCTTGTTGTAGACCACCTTAAGATCTTCCCCAATATTCTCTTGGTGCTCTAGATTGAGTTGTGGGACTCAAAACAAACTTGAATCAAGGGATGAAGGAGAAAAACTCACTGTTGCAACCTTGTTAAAGAACCTTTCTTCAAGCCAGTTTTTCTCTCAAAACTTTTTTGATTGCATGCTCGATTTTCATTCCACTCTTCTCATTATATTGCAGATTAACATGCAAAGAGAAGATTTGTATGAGTTGTAGCTCATGCTTGGAGAAGACAAGGCCAAGACAATGCAATATGTGTGAGCTACTTGGGGATGGATAATGGAAAAATCCATTTTTCCATTTTGTGTTTTTAGTTTTCCAATTTTTCAATTTTATCTAAAAATCAAAATTTGATTTAAAAAATAAAAAATTAATTAATTATTAAATAAAACTTAATTAATTTAATATCAAATATTAAATTAATTTTAACACATATCCATCTTTATATATTTAAATCATATTTAAATATATAAATTCTCTTATTCCGTTTAATTCTAAAATTAAATATAATTATATCTCATATAATTACTAATTCCCTTAATTTTAATTTGAACGTTTCAAATTAACTTATCATACTATTCTAGAGCTAGTCCGTTACGAGCTAGTAGGGGGACCTCGCGGACCTATAGATCATGGGCTCCAACGATATGAGATTAATTGGCTAAACTCATTAGACCAAATAAATCTCCATTCGTTAACTAATGAGTCAATCCACTAAAGCTCATAGTTGCGCTCCCCTCACTGTAGATATATTATGTTCACATGATTTAACCATAATCAGCAAGTCGACCCTTCACAGGTTGTTCATAATAACGCCTGGGTCAAATATCTGTTTTACCCTCGAGATTAGTCTTATTCCTCAAGTCCCTACTGATCCTCTAATGAACAACTAGTTTGTGATCCAATCACCAAACTAAACTCTCTCAACCCTATGAGAGGGTGAGGCTTATTGTTCAAGACCTGGATTTAGTACTTAAGAGAACAACCTTTCTCTTATCCCTAAATCAAGCAGGCGTGAACTCTGTCTTGCACCCTATGTCCCCAGCTATCTATCTGGTCTTACCCCTGAAATGGGATTCTTATTGAGCCAGCGCTGTTGAGCCAACCCTCAACTATGCAAATCTAAGGGCAATCCCGAATAAACAGGAGTTCATAGTTAGCTCAGAATTAAGATCGAGTTACCTAGGTCATCTAGGTGAAATAGTCAATCTTAAACAGTAAACAACGTTATAAAGTAACAGTGAGTTATTTCTTGGTCCTGTTCTTATGTAAATTCATTGCATAGGACGTCCCCACTCCTCATGTCATAACATGTACGAATTAGGATCACATCGTATGTAGCATTTTACAACTTTTTGTAACAATTACAGAGTAGGCTGCATCCAATGGTGTTACCAGAGGTACCCAACCTTATTGATGTACCATAGATCATTTCGACTATTTACTCGAACCCGATCCACTCTTATATCTCCACATAAAGTTCAAGTACTCATACAATAGTCATTTTAGTTTATTGGATTTAAACTTTCATACAATTTATAAGATCAATAACAAGTATATTGATAATAGAAAATGTTTATCATTTTACAAACTACAAGTTTTTAGGACATAAAACCCAAAAGTTGATAGATGTTTTGGGATAGTTGTCTCTGTTTAATATTTTGGTTTTACATTATAAAAGTTAATTGTAAGGCCCCCTGCATTTTTGGGCATCATTCTTGCAATCGAGTCTGTATTCATTTGTGTTTTTGAGTCATTCATGAAGAAGCTTCAGACGCAAAGAGTTGCAGTTTGCTTCGATGGAGAAGATGAAACGCTGGTTGCATCGTGTAGCTTAAGCTAGATGATCGTTTAGATTAGGGTATGCGATTGTGTAGAATTGTTCTACTCGATCGTGTAATATTTGCTAAACAATCGCATAGCTAATGCTACGTGATCATGTAAAGAGTTTACTCAATCGTGTTATGTTGGTGATATGATCGTGTAGACGCTCAGGAGTAAACAATTGCACGATATTTAATACACGACACATGACATGCATTACTCGAAGTGCACTGCATGATTGCCTGGACTTCCATACTCATCGCATAGTCCTAAGCCACACGATCATTACTACACGATCGTTTATACTTGACATGCGTTACTCGACAATCAAAGGATTTGCTACACGATCAAATGATGAGGTTTCAAGGCAGGCAGTTCAAGACTCGGTTCACCTGTTCGAATCGGTTGATTCCAACTTTTGTAATAGTTTAGCATTTTTTCGGTTTTGAGACACATTATCCCCGTCCATCAACTTTTATTAAATGTACATGTGATGTATGTTTATTATATGTCATAATGTATGTCATATAGTTTTAAACCTACCATAGGTTATACATTTTTTGTGCATTTTTTTATATTATAAGAGTTATAATATATTAAGATGCATGATTAAATTACTTAAAGCATACTCATGCATCATATAATATAAGAGTTATATTATATGCATGCTCTAAAGCATATCCATGCATCATCTATATTATAAATATTATAATATAAGGTTGTATGTTAGCATGGAATGTATGCTTAGTTCATTACTTGTTATGTAAAAGTTATATATATATATATATATATATATATATATATATTAGTAATGAATGAACATTGCATGAAGCATGACAGTTAGATTTATTTATAAGAGTTATAAATACCTTATGTATGTCTAGCTAGCAATGTGAATGGTTTTAATTGTTTCATTCTTTATAAGAGTTATAATTAATGAAATTAGAATTAAAATCAATAACCAAGAGTTGCATGCAAACTTAGGTAAAATCATTTTTTAAAATAGTTTTAAAATATGATTGAGATAGACCTAAGCTCACAAATTTCTAATGAGATTAGAAATTAGATTAATCTTTTAAATCGGTTTAATAGGATTAAATTGATTTCAATAAAAGATTAGATTTGTACCAAATCTATCTATAAGGGATCTTTTATCTAAGGTGGGTTCTGGCTAGGCTGGGATATTTAAGCTGATGAAAATAGAACACCTCTACCTGGGAACCTACTTGGAAAGGTGAATTAGATAGATTTGCTATAAACATGCAATTGTTGATTAATATTTTTTAAAGTGTTTAATAAATGTTAATCAAAATTGTTTAACTTTCCAAAGTAAGTGTTACTTTTGGGAAAACTTAAACAATCACTTAGTAAAAATAATTAGCCATATTTTTCATAAGTAAATTAAACACTAGGTTGTTAAAATACTCAGTGGGAGGAAAAGATATATATGATACGTCATTTTCCACTCACGTTTCTCCCTTAATATTCACACTGTGAGATTCATGCTTGGCCTCGTGGCGCCCTGGGAGCATCCTTCTTCAGATGGTATTTGCATGGATAAATATCAAGGTGAATGGAGAGAGTATTTATAGTAAGTGGGAGAATGATGTGAGTCAACATGTCCTGCGGTCCCTTTCATTGGTTTTCACTGTGAGACCTTCTTGCACGGCCTCGAGGCGCCCTGGGAGCGTCCCCCTTTGGATGGTTTGTGCAGTTGGTCAATATCAAGGTGAACTCCAGAAATGGATGGGTCGCTTTAGTTTTTGCCCCAATCGATTTTTCCCTTCGGTTGGCTAATTGAGGCGAAACTTTAGGATCTAAAATGAAGGGTCACACTTACAGGAAATTGTTAAGCAAGTTAATGATTTCTTGACCAAATAAAAAAGGAATAAGAGTTATTCTGGTGTAATGATTAGTTGAGAGTGTCCCAATTCAGTGAAGGGAGAAATTGATTACCCTTCGGTGGCTTTTGTCCTAAATCACTGAAGCGTAATTGCAAAACTAGATGTTAATATGGGGTTCATTTAGATTTTGCTAAACCTGATTGGATTTATTTTAAAAGAGTTATGCTAAAATCTAACGTAGATCAATATATTTCTTTTTTCGGCAAAATGTCAAACAATGATTTTTCGTTAGTTGCCTTTTCTGCTTTGACCGGTTTTAATTATATGACTTGGAAAGAATCTATTAAAATATTTTTCGTGGTAAACGACCTCGAAATTGTCATGTTTGAGGATTGTCCTCAAGTCCCAACCCCGATGCATCACAAAATGTTCGTAACGCATATGAGGTGTGGATAAAGGCTAATTTGAAGGCCCAACTTCACATTTTGGCAAGCATACCTGATGCATTGGCCAAAAGGTTTGAGAACATGGTCATTGCACATGAGATCATGGAATCGTTGCAAGGATTGTTTGAACGTAAGTTCTCACTTTTTAAGCAAGATGGGATTGATGACAATGAAACCAATGGTGTCAGTTCACAAGATAATCTCCAGTCCATATTGAATGTTAAGGAACTAACAGAGAAAGCAATTGTTGCTGACTTTTATGAAGTTTATCGACGAGGACTGTCCTCTGAAATGAAACTAGGAGTTTATAATATAGGTTTTGATACTGATCCCATTACTCTCTAGAAAAGGAAGAACTTCAAAGATGATAAATATGATTTATTTATCTTGGAGATGTGCTTAGTAGAGAATGATGATTCTGCCTGGATAATTGATTCAGGGACTACTAACCACATGTGTTCTTCCAATCAAGGATTTAGTTCCTGGAAACAGTTGGAAGCTAGAGAGTTGATTCTTAGAGTCGGTACTAATCAGTCCGTTTCAGCTGTTGCTGTAGGCAGGCTTAAGTTCTTTTTGGACAAGAAACAGTATCTGTTATTGGATAACGTTTATGTAGTTTCTTATATCAAAAGGAACTTAATTTCAGTTTCTTGTCTAATTGAACAAAATTATTCCATTTCCTTCTCTGAGAATAAAGTGTTTATTTTTAAGAGTGGAATGGAGATAGGTTTTGGTTCAATGAAAAATAACTTGTATGTACTAAGGCCGTTATTCATAAAAGTTGTGCTTAATACTAAAATGTTCAAAACAACAACAACTGTAAAAAGACCAAGAGTTTCTCCTAAAGAAAATGCCCATATTTGGTATCTAAGGTTAGGTCACATCAATCTCAATAGGATTGAGAAGTTGGTGAAAGGTGGACTTCTAAATGGTTTAGAAGAAAACTCTTTGTTGGTATGTGAATCATGCCTTAAAGGCAAAATGACCAAATGACTTTTTATTGGAAAAGATTATAGAGCCAAGAAAACCTTAGAGCTTATACATTCAGACCTTTGTGGTCTGATGAATGTAAGAGCACGAGGTGGGTATGAATACTTCACCTCTTTCATAGATGATTATTCTAGATTTGGGTATCTATACCTAATGCAACATAAGTCTGAATCTCTTGAAAAGTTCAAGGAGTATAAGATTGAAGTTGAAAACTTGTTAGGTAAAAAGATAAAAACAATACGACGTGATCGTGGTGGAGAGTATATGAACTTAGGATTCCAGAACTATATGATAGAACACAGAATCACATCCCAACTCTCAGCCCCAGGTACACCTCAGTAGAATGGTGTATTAGAAAGGAGAAATAGAACCCTCTTGGACATGGTTCGGTCTATGATGAGTTATGATCGTCTTCCAGACTCATTTTGGGGATATGCAATAGAGACTGCAATTTACATTTTGAACAATGTTCCCTCAAAGAATGTTTCTAAAACACCTTTTGAGTTATGGAGAGGTCGCAAAGGTAGTTTATGCCACTTCAGAATTTTGGGATTTCCAGCTCACGTGCTTATGGAAAATCCCAAAAAGTTGGAACCTCGTTCGAAAGTATGCCTATTTGTAGGTTACCCTAAAGAAAGGAGAGGTGGTACTTCTATGATCCAAGTGAGAATAAAGTGTTTGTATCGAAAAACGCTACCTTCTTGGAAGAAGACCACGTAAGGGATCATAAACCACAAAGTTGATGGAAAAGTAGGCATGTGTAGCGGAATTGAGGATCAATTTTACTCTAATTGCATAAATTAAACATACAACCCTAAATTAGTTAATTAGGGTTTTTTAGAAACATTACCTTTGAAGCTCCCGAAACTCGTCTATCTCCGCTCGAACACGAATCGGACAACCACTAGAGCTGACCTACTATCCTCTGGACTCAGAACCAGGTTGTGGGACCCGATGGATGAAGAACCCGAGAGAGAGAAGAAGAAGGAAATAATAGAGTGAGATTTGGGTTGGGTTTGGATTTTTTCAGCGCTATTTTTAAAAACTCAATTTTTGCAAAATGTCCAAAAGTTTTTAATCCAAAATGACAAGCCCATATTTATAGAAAAGGACCATGCAAAATTGCATGAAATAACTTCATAAAAACCTAACACCTAGAATCCACTATCTAAGTGGGCTTAATGTCTCCACTATAAGCCAACACCTAGCCCACTATTTTGTTAGTGGAATTATCCAACAAAAGTTTGGATTTTCCTACTAACTTTAGTCAAAGGGCAAAATAGTCATTTGTCAAAGTCAAACTTTGACCGAAAAGTCAACATTTTGACTTTTTATGATGTTTTTTGTGTGGACTAATTTTGACCTCCCGAGCATGAATCCATATTCATTTTCTCGAAATTCAAATCATATTTCAATATAAGGTCGGTCAAAGTTTGGCTTTTCAAAGTCAAAAGTCAACTCTTTGACTTTTTACATCTTTGACCATTTTCATTATTTCCGAGCTTCCGAATATGAACTTATTCATATTCTTGATATTTAAATCACATTTAAATATTAAAGCTATATCTCTAAACTAAAAAACCAACCACTATATCATATATATTTGTCGGTTTCTCTCTCTTCACCTAATTTGAACAATTCGAATTATTCTATCATACTGTTCTAAGTTTATTCCATATGAGCTAGTAGGGGAACCTAATGGACCTATAGATCATGGGCTCCAACGATCTGAGATTAGCTGGTTAAACTCTTTAGATGGAACTAATCAACATTCGTTAACTCACGGGTCATTCCACTATAGTTCTGTAGTTGCACTCCCCTCACTATAGATATATTTGTGTCCATATGATATAACCATGATTAGTAAGCTAATCCTTCACAGGTTGTTCGTAATCTCGGCTGGGTCATAAAAACCGTTTTATCCCCGAGACTACATCTTATTCCCTAAGTTCCACTGATTCTCTAATGAACAATTGGTTTAAGGTCCAACCTATAAACCGAACCCCTCTTGGGCCAATGAGAGGGTGACGGCCCTTGTTCAAGACCTGGATTCAGTATTAAAGGGAACAACCTATCTACTATCCCTATAACGGGTAGGAGTAAATTTCGTCTTACACTCTATATTCCCAACTATCCACCTGATCTTACCCCTGAAATAGGAGGCTTATTGGGCCAGTGATAATGAGTTACCCTCACCTATGCAGATCTAAGGATAATTCCGAGCGAACAGGAGTTCATAGTTAGCTCAGGATTAAGATTAAGTTACCTAGGTCATCAATAAACGAAATAGTCAGTTTTATACATTAAATGGCATTTAGAACGTAAAAAAGTGACTATTTCATGGTTCAGTCTTATGTAAACTCTTTACATAGGATGCCCCCATTTTCATGTCTCCACATGAACGGTTTAGGATCACATCGTTTGTACTAACTACAAAATGGGCCGCATCTATAGTGTCCCCAGAATAAGGCGCCCAACCTTATTCATATACTATAGACCATTTTGGCTATATATATTTGAACTTGATCCACATTTATGTTACTACATAAAGTTCAAACTTAAACTTAATAGCCTCGGAACCTTAGTTTATTGGATTCATGAATATAGAATTTAAATTTACTAAAGATTTTCAATAACAGCTTTATTGAACAAGAATATGATATTACAAACTGTTGGATTTTATGTCCTAAAACTCGTAGGCTGTTTAAGAAGTTCCTTACTGATTTGGAAGTTGTTCCAAATATGTCTTTACCCATCACATTTTATTGTGATAACAATGGCGCTGTCGCAAATTCTAAGGAACTTAGGAGTCACCGAAGAGGCCAACACATAGAATGAAAATATTATTTGATCCAGGAGATTGTGCATCGCAATGATGTGATTGTCACGAAGATCGCGTCTGAGCACAACATTATTGATCCGTTTACAAAGGCTCTCACGACTAAAGTGTTCGAAGGTCATCTAAAAAGTTCGGGTCTACGGGATATGCAACACATTGTCTAGGGCAAGTGGAAGATGTTACTGGGGTATAGTGTATGCCTTAGTTTATTGTATTTTGTACTTTATTTATAATGTACATTAGTCTCCCTAGACTTTAGGACAAGTGAGAGATTGTTGGAAATGGTGTCTTAAATCTCCTTGTAATCTCATAGTTTGTAAACTCTGTATAAACATATTGTTATTAATAAAACAATTGTTATTTTATAAGCATATACTCAATCTAATAAACTAAGATCCGAGGTTATTTTATGTAAATTTAAACAAGTATGTAGAGATATACAAGTGGATCTTGTTTAAATAATAATCTAAATGGTCTGTAGTAGATGGATAAGGCTGGGTGCCTTATCTTGGTGACACTACGGATACGACCCGTTTTGTAGGTGTTACAAATGTTGTAAAATGCTATAAATGATTTGATCCTGATCATTCATGTGGATATATGTGAGCGGGGGTATCCTATACAAAGAGTTTGTATAAGACCGGTCCACGAAATGATTAGTCTCTTTATATAACATTGTTGATAATAGAGACTTACATTTCACTAGGATGACCATAGGCGACATGATCTGAATCGTGAGTGAGTTGTGAATTCCTGCTCATGAAGGCGGTCATTTGATTTATATGGGTGAGAGTGGCCAGATTGCCAACTCAACAAGCCTACCATTTTTGGGATTCGTCTGATTGGGGAGCTGGGAACTCAGCTACATAAGACAGAATTTACTCATTCCCCGATGCAGGGATAAGTAGATAAATTGCTCCCTTAAGGGCTGATTCCGGGTCTTGAACATAGTGGTCACACCCTCTCTTAGCCAGAGAGGACTCAATCATAGTGGGACTATGACTTATTGTTCATTAGAGAAATCAGTGGTACTTAAGGAGTTAGATTTAACTATAGGGGCAAAATGGTAATTTGGCCTAGTTGTACTTACGAACAATTTGTGAAGGGTCATTGCACTATTGATTGGTTATATCCAATGGACACATAAATATATCTGTAGTGCAAAGAGTGTAACTAGCAGTCTTTAGTGGAGTGCCCTACAGTTAACAGATCGTGGATAATTTAATTAAAGAGTTTAATTAATTATTCACGTACCGTTGGAGCCTCAAGCTATAGATCCATAAGGTCCCTTTGGTAGCTCAAAAGGATTACTTGAGAATCAGTTTTTGGGTTAATTTGAATTGTTCTAATTAATATGAGGGAATTTAATTATATATGATATAATTAAATTAATTAAATTATATATGATATAATTGATATAATGTATTTGATACATTATTTGGAGGAATAAATATTTGAATGAGATTCAAATAGTTGTTAAGTTAATAGAAATATGATTGATATTAAATGTCATAAAATAGAGAAAAAGAACTATAGTTTATATTGTATGTGATACAATATTAAAACTATAAATTATAAATATAATATGATAAGTTAGTTATCATATTTATTTATATTATTTATTATTTTTTAATAATAATCTTTTTTCTAAAAAAAAACTACCTTAGTGCGCAGTTATAGAAATTTTTATTGCACTTGAAATAAAATGAAAAGAGTTTTTCATTTGAGAGAGAAGTTTTCCAAGAAAACAATTTACAACAAGAACACAAAGAGCGACCATACGATAGTCTACATGACAAAAACAGAGCATATACGATATACTCTTGTTGTTTATGTGATAGGAAGACTTATCTATGCGATAGTCTACAAGATTGGAAGTTTTTGCTATGTGATAGCCTAAATGATCCAGAAGTTCCTATGCAATAGTGCTTCTTCGATCGTCTTCCTCCTTCAAACTCACAAATATCCTCTTAACCAAAATAGTCAAAGCCCACCACTCTTAGGTTCTTATCTTGAGCATACCGAGGAATCCGAGTGGTAGTGTCCCTATTGGTTCGAGGATTGAGTTGTTATTTATTGCTTGTTCGAGAGGAGTGTTCGTGGCTTGTTCGAAGCGTTTGTGAACAAGTTGGATCGAGGGATTACTTGAAGAACAGTTCTTCAAAGGTATAATCTCTCAACCTTTGTATTTTTTTTAAAAGCATGCTGCAATTTACTTTGATTGCATAATCTTCTTGTATGACTATAAATATATACGTTCAATCACAATAGAATTTGGATGATCCGCTTTCGCTCAAGGAACTTCTCATGTTGAGTTTCAATCACCATTCAACTTCTCCCAATGACTTAAGCATTAGTGGTAGGCTGAGCACAACATGGTCCAAGGTTCACTGTAGGTCAACTTCGGCAAGACTACTCACCTGTTCAATAGTGCACGTCAGCTGTTTATACTAACAAGAAGTTATTTTTTTAAAAACTTCAAAAACCAAATATACATAACTTCATACTGCAAAAACCAATTTTCTTTGAAAAAATTATTTATCAATGTTTTAAGAAAGAACGAGTATGGTTATGAAGATTGCACTTGTCAAAATATGAGTAATTGTGGTAAGAGGGTCTGATTCGGCCAATGAAGGTCTCAATAGGGTAAAATGCCAATTGGGGCTTGAACTTTTAAGCCACAACCTACGTCTTACTAAAAAAATATTTAGGAAATTTGAGTTAGTATTTACGTTTGTAGTGTGTATATTTATATATAGTTTAAGGATTAAAATAAAATATTTAAAAATTTATGATTTTTCTTAGCTTAACGTATGAGGATATGAATCCCATGCTTTTTGATTGATGGTACAAATTTTATGGTAATTTAGTTATGCTTACTCTAATTAAAATTTTAATGACCAAAGTAAAATAAACCAGAATTTTGTTTAAAGAAAAAATAAACCTAAACCAGAATTTTGTTTAAAGAAAAAATAAACCAGAAAATTTGAAAATTATAAAAGGTTTTTTAAATCTTTAGAAATTAGAAATGCATTTGTTTAAAATTTTTAATAGATGTTAGGGTTGAGTTTTTGGCAAAATATTAGAAGTGCAATTTGTCCCACATCGAAAAAGTCGAAGAAAGTGATGGTTTCTACCACTATAAAAGGAGTCAATATCTCTAGTTTTAAGTCATTCCAATTAAAAACACTTTAAGTTTTTAATGTGCTAACTTTAATTTTTTTTTTTTTATATTCTCTAATTTGATAGTGGGACAAAAGGTGTGAGAAATCAAAAGGTTTGAGAGAGTGTAATTGTAATTGGGGTACAAGAGTGAATATAGAAAGTGGGCATATGAAAAATAGGAAAATAGAGCAAGTTCTCGAAGGGGTCTGGATTATGACAGTGTCATCAAATAGCAAGGTTTATTGGTATGTGACGAAAATATGAAGACAATGAATGTAACAATAGCTGTGCATTTTTCAAATATCTTGTCAAAGTAGAATCTGTGAGTTTTTGGTAAAATATTTAAAGTGCAGTTTGCCCCAGATTAAAAAAATTGAAGAAAGTGATGGACTCCTACCGCTATAAACTTATGCCTCTAGTTTCAAGTCGTCCCAATGAAAAATGTTTAAGCTTAATACGCTAACTCTAATTAAATTTCCTTTGTATTCTATAGTTTGAGAATAAGAAAAAAAGTGTGAGTAGTCAAAAACTTTGAGATAGTGCTATTATAATTGAGGTTGAAAGAGAATTATCCTATGTGATTGTAACAAAATTTTACATAATGGATTTCTTTCCCGTGGGCGATGAATTTCCTTGAGTTTGAAGTTTTTCATATAAATTCTTGTATTTTCTTTTATTATTATTATTATTATTATTTTCTTTTAACTTCTTTGTTATTTATTTATTTATTTGTTTATTCCTCTAGTAGAAGTCAAGGTTTTTTTCCAATAGTAAGAATAAAGTCAAAATAAATATCTAAAAATCCAAACGAAATAAGATCAAAAGAAAATATAAAAGTTTGTCCTTCATAAAAAAGAAAAAAGAAAAAATAAAACAATAAACTTGGTTCTAAAAGTTTCAATCCACCGTTGATGATGTTAAAATGGGCCTACGTTTAACGACCTTGTTTTCAAAATTTGAAATTGGAAAAATAGAGCGTTGAGAGAAACCGCGCTCTAAAAATGAAAAATGAAAAATAAAATAAAATAAAATGCCGAAAGTACATTTCAGATTTAAAAAATTATTTTCCACATGGGCCCCGCACTCAAAATTCCTTCTTTCTTGCGCGCCTTTGAAAACAAAAATCTGAATGGCTCACGTGGATGATTTCCCCAAAACGCTGTCGTTTTCAAGCCCTCCTTCATCTTAACAGAAACCGCTCCCCCGCCGAAATGCTCCCCAAACTACCATCCCCACCTGCTCAAGAACGCACCCAAATCTAAGCAAATTCAATCTTGAACAGCCAAAGCAATTTCATGGCAATGAGAACAGATTCGAGTTCGATGCTGAAGTTTTGAGTTGATCTTTCAGTTCTTCTTCTTCTTCTTCTTCTGCTTAATCTGAGCTCGAAGTTTTTGTTTTATTCAGCCATGGAGGACGAACACCAGGTCAGTTCCGCATTCTCGTTTCCATCTGATTATCTTTGTTTATCCGTTACAAACATTTAACGCTACTTCTCACTGATTCGATTTCTTTTTGTCTGTTTCTAATTCCTGATTTTGGAGCTTTGGAAGTGTCGGAATCTACTGGAAAACATTGCGGTTTTGGTTATTTGATTCTCTTTGACTGTTTTCAGAAAATGATGGCTCTCAAGAAGGCTTATGCTGATATAATTTTGAACACGGTGAAGGAGGCAGCGGCTCGAGTAATGGTATCCGAGCGTAAAGCGCTTTGTCTTCAGCAGAATCTTTGTTCTGTCAACGATGAGGCGCTCAGGATGCTCCTTCGCTTGAAGAACATGATCGATTCTAAGGTAATTTTTCTTTTAATGTTATCTTCACTTTCGTTTCTTCTTTCTGATTCGTTCTCGAAATTTATTGATTGATTATGGTTGCGTACATTGCTGTGTATTTGTGATCTCTATCATCGTTTGTGTTTCTGATGGTTTGATAGCCAGCTATGCTTTTCTACATTGTAATAGTACTGCAAAATTTTACTATGCAATGACATGTTCATCTTCATTTCTTTCATGTATTACACAATGGTTATTTGTCTGCTTTGATTATGTATAAGGCAATCTTATGAATATATATAAGTTCCTGACTGAACTGTATCCAGGGAATACCTTTATTAGCTAGCAACTTACTCGAATCCAAATAGTGATGATACTGTATGATAATGTTAATGGAATTTGAACTATGCACAAAACTTTTGCTTAATTAGCTAGATTTGAATTTCTCATTATTTTCTTCGGCGATTCAATTTTACTGATGTTTTTGCTACATATATTTCTAATTTGTTGAATCCCATAGTGGGATGTTTATTTATTGTGTGATTTTTCGTCATATCCTAGATTGGTTAGACATAAATTTTTTCACTTATGATGGCCTCTATGCTTAAGTGTCGCTTGTGAGTTCGTTTGAAGTTTTATGAGCTACATTTGAGTTTTATCTACTCTCTGGAACCATCAGCGGATATGAGTACTTGAAGTTAATGGCATCTGAAAGCAGACGTAATTGGATACTTTTGCATTATCCTTCTCGTATTTAAATTTCCTACCTTTGGAATTATTGGTACCTCACTACATTCAGCAAAGAACAAACCCTTTGTTGAAGGTGATCTGAAATTTCATGATTGCTTGATTGTAGTATCTTGCAAATGGTTGGAGTTCTAACTTCTACATATGATTCAAGGCTCTTCCCCAATTGTAAATGTGGTTACCTAAAGTAATCAATTTTGGGTTAATAGTCTGAGACATTCCGCCACTGAGATATGACTTAAATAATTTGCATTAGTTTACTTGAAATGTTAAACTAATTTCATAGAAGTGCAGTTATCATTTGTTTACTTTGCCAAATTCTGTATTTAACAAGATGTTGAAACAATTCATGGTTCATAAATATGAGATTCGGTGGAGTTTGATGTTGGTTGACAAATGGAGTTTGCTCTTTCCTCAAGCGAAGAACTCTGTGAAACTGAGTTACTGAGTCTTATATTTTGTTTTTTAAAATTGTTTTTGATAAGAAACGTACTATGTATCTCGGACAAAAAGAATAAAAATAAAATAATAACGATAATGAAAATAAGAAAACCTGGGGTCGGGGGAGTAGATAGGATTCCCTCCCACCCAAAAGAAAGCTACATAATCAAATTCTTCCCATCATGACGAGGCTGTTACTACAAAAACATTTCTTGCTGTTTGAACACCGCTCCAAAAGGAATTCATTGAGGTGATTCTATCTTTAAAAATATTACATAATCCACTTGTATTAGTTTGTTAAAGTCGTTCAGTAACAAAGCCCACTCATATTGGTTACCTTTCCGTTATAGATAGGTTTAATCTCTCTGATTTATGCTGCAAGAGTTTTGTGATTTCTCTCTTTCCAAATAGAATAAAGTAGCTCTCACCGCGCAATTTCATAAAATTTTAGTTTTGCCTTCAAACAACTTTCCTCCTACACTCGACACAAGCCAGAGATCCACCTTTTTTGAAATATGGCCACACCGGAGTAGCACCAAACCTTTTGAACAAAGGGGCAAGGGAGAAAAATATGATCGAGTGTCTCAGCCTCCTTAAAACAATAGAAGGAGATAAATCCAAACTCAGGAACTACTTTTGTAACTTTTCAGCGGTATTAAGATTTCTATAAAGAAGGGAGCAAATGGGAATTTTCACTTTCTTTGAGACTTTCAAACTTCCATAAATAACCTACCAATGCATACCTCTCTTGGTTTACTATTATAGTGGCCATTTCCAGTCTTTTAATAAACTGAATTTATTATTGTTGGAGATCATTATTGTAGTAGCCATTTCTAACTGTTGTTTCTTATTTCATCCAAATGGATATACCATTCTTCTTTGCAGATGCATGAAGCAGAAATAACGTCATTATGCCAGAGGAAAAGAGTTGAAGAGCTTGAAGCACAACTTCACGAGGCAGAGAATGTGATAACAGATCTTAGAATACAGTTGAAAGAGGCACAAAACCAGTTGGAGAAGGAGAAGAAAGACAAAATGCAACCTTTGGAAGGGAAGATTTTGAATAAAATTACTTTCTCCAGTCGATCTACCCTTGAGCCGGATTCTTCCAGTCCTTCCTCATCAGAACTGCAAACAGTGTCTTCTAATTTAAAGAACACGAAGATGGAACAGATTGCCCATGCAATGTACAATAGTTTGCCAAAGTCTATCGAACACTCATCTGTTTCTCAAGTGGACATTGTCCATTCTCATGATTCTGACTCTACCTCCACGGTAGTGAGAATCAAGGAGCATAGGTTATTTAGTAAGAGATGCACCCAGAGAATTCGTTCACTAGAAAGGAATTTCCCGGATTATAGTTTACCTCTAGGTATTGATGTAAAAGATAGCCAAGTCCTTGAGGGAAAGGAAACTTTAGTAAGAAGGAGGGACAAGGAGGAAAGAGGCCTCTCTACCAGAACTGGAAAGACAGATATACGAAAGAATGTACATGGTGCTGTGTTAAAGAGATCCGTAAAGCTCCATACATTAAGAAGGACGTCTCGATTTGGAAAATGTAAAACAGGCTCTTGCAGGTTGCAAGGTAATCAACTCACGAAACCTCATCATCCATCATGCATCATTTCCCTTTGCAGGCCACATTTGAAAGATGGTAACGTGAGATTTGATAAAAGTGAATATCGACCATCTCTGATGGCTGATAGTGGGAATGTGACACAAAATTCTCGTTTGCCGGAGGAGCATAAAATTGACAATTACAAAGATGCAAGTGGAAATTCTAATGGAGGGCAGCCAAAAGGAAACATGAAAAGAGGGAATTTAAATGGTCAGTCGCCTGATCAGCCTATCAATCCGTGTGATAAGTCTTTTGTCCTGTCTCCATGTAGGACTTCCATTAATCTAGTAAATGATAATAGGAAGTCTAGTGAAGATCATTCCAACATACCTAAGCATCAGAGGAAGATGAAGAAATTAACCTGCTTGGATCCAGGACTCACATCAACAGGAAGTTATGTTGATTCTACATCAGTGCCCCCTAGTGTTACTGCCAGTGTTAAGGTCAATAAATCCAGAGTCCTCGAGAATGCAGCAAACAGTAAGAAAGATTTGATGGCATTGTCAGTGAAACAGGAAAGTGATGAAATAATGAATTTGATTTTTCCAAGTTCTAGGTTGAACTCTGAAATGAATCCTAATACAAAATGCGAGCCAATATGTGAAGTTACAAATTATTCTCCTTGCCAAGTAGACAAGAAAATGTTTCTCAGATGTACAAGACAGAGCAAACGCAAGAGGGAAGCCATAGGCATTTCTGATGAAAATATTTCTCCCGGAAAGAGTAATGCAAAAAGGAGGTTGGGTGAGAAACTAAATTTTGAGCCCGAGTTTGAGAGGTCTAACTTGATCAGAGAATCAACAAGGGAGAGTCGACTGCTGTCTCAGGTTGCTCGTCAGGTTGGTTACACATTCTCCTTAGCAATTTTGAACGTATGATGAACTGATATAAAAATGTTGAGACTTTATCTAGAATGGGGAACAAAACCCGTAGTTGCTCTAGCCTGCAATATTTTGAGGTTTACATGGTGAGAACTCCTTTAGTGTTCTTTTAGGAACCGACGATGCCTGACTCCTTACTTGAGTTCAATATTTTCTCCTTGCATTAGCCGAATACAGGTTTTGGGCTAAGCATTGTTAATCATTCTGTCGCTCACCTATAAAATTCAACCAGGAAAAGGAAAAGCAATCACTTGACTTCGAACTGTTTTTAGGAGGCAGTTGGTTCATGGGATTGGGAAGTCTGAGTTTCTACAATTGATTTTAGATTGTGCAAAGACTGAGTTTTAGAAGTTTGTTTAGCTGTAGGTTTGTATTTTTGGGCAGTATATAGCTTGAGAAGCAGGTTATACATACCTATGTACTAATTCAAGACAAGCAGTGGGACTAACTACCAAAGTAGGAGATTGGAATATAAAAGTTCACTGACCAAATATAAATTTGAGTACAAAAGCTAAACCAATGGATCCCACACCCTTACCAAAAACACCCCTTCAGAGTTAAGTTTTTTAACATTCAACCAGAAAACCTCAATGTGAAGGTTTGAAGCGACTTGTACAGGAGAATTTCCTTTTCCACTATAATTTAAGGGTAATTGCATTAGATAACACTTTTAGGGATAATAATTAAATGTATAACAACATTTTTAAAGAATTGCAAATATAACAAAATCTATTAGTAGTAGACTCTATTACTGGTAGACTCGTCTTAGTAATATGGTCTATCACTGATACACCCTTATTATCGATATGGTCTATCATTGATAGATTTCGAAAACAAAATGTATATTGCAAAACTGTCCCTAAGTTTAGTAAGACTCTAATATTGATCATATTGCTTGCAGTTTCCATGATCTTTAGAACAGTTGCATAAGCACTTGCTGAATTTCTGTCCTTACATTCTTATCATTTGGTTGGTTAAAATCTTAAGTGCTTTGTTTCAAATTGCTAACTTTTTACCTTTTTCTCCGGCAGCTCGTATCTTTGTCTAGAAAAAGATGGGAGTAATAATGGTGATTTCTTTTCGGCCTTACAACACCATCAGAACCTGGATATGATTGGGCATCAAGCACGTCAGCCCTCCTTGGAGTTGTTCTTCAGAATTTACTTTTCCAAAAAAAAAAAAAAAAACCTCAGGTTGGTGTTTAGATTTCATTTAATGAAAGAGAAAGAAAGAAAAAATGATAAATTATCCTGTGCAGTTTTACATGTGTCTTCTTCTTACATAGTTTATTAGGTATCTAATATTTAGTTTAATTTATAGAAATATAAATCAATAACAAAAGATATCAGGAGCATTATTATTAGCTTCAATGTGGTGATGGTGTAAAATGAAGCAAGTAGGGTCATTTTGTGATGATCAATGTAACACATGTTTTGATGAAGCAAGCATGCCTTTGAATTTATATTTCTTACTTTTTTGTTTTTGAATTGTTTGTTTTATCATCATCAACTTGGCATTGACATTACATTGCTTCTCTGACTGATGAAAGGTGAGACTTTTTAGTACTAAAAAGAAAGAAATGAGATCTTTTGCAGGTGATTATCACTTTCCAAGACACATTGGATTCTCTATATAGTTTTTTGTTTTAATATGTTATTTCCTTCTAATTACAATATTTGATTAAGATGGAAATTGTTATCGTGCCTTTAAGTTTTTACCTCACAGAACTACATCTTTTTTAAAAACTTGTAAAAATAATTTTTCTCGGTTCATTTGGAGCGAGATCTCATTTCTTTTCTTTTTTTTTTTTTGAGAAATTGTTAGAAATAACATATTTAAGTTTTTACCTCATAAAGCTATTTTTTAATTCTCGGTAGTCGATCTCGTTCGAGATGGATCGTGAAAAACAATTTTTACGAGTTTTCAAAAAGCTTGCTAGTTTTGTAAGATGAAAACCTAAATGTGCTATTTTTGACAATTTTTCAAAAGAAAGAAATGAGATCTTTTGTAGGTGATTACCACTTTCCAAGACACATTGGATTATCTGTATTGTTTTTTGTTTTATTATATTATTTCCTTCTAATTACAATATTTGATTAAGATGGAAATTATTAAAAGGCTGCATTTCTTAACCATGTAATTTTTTGTTTTTGATTTATGAAAATAAAGATTATAAACACTACATTCAACTATAAGTTTATATGATTTGTTGGCCATGTTTTTCAAATGTTTTTAGAAAACTAAGCGAAAAAGTTTCAAACTAAAAGAATTAACTTTCAAAAACTCGTTCCTAATTTTAGAATTTGACTAGGTGAAAATCAACATTAAAATTTTTTGAGGAAAGAAAATTCTAACACCGTTATCAAATGAGACCTAAATTATTAATATTATTAAATCTTAACTTATGGAAACCGTGTTCAAACGCCTGTAATATTATTTTCTTCTTAATTAATATTATTTCTCACTTGTTGAATTTTCTATAAATTTTAAGCTTGCAAGTGAGAGTGTTGATGTAATGGTATAATTAAATTTATTGACACCTATTAGCTTAAGCTTTTTGATTGATTGATGATTTAAATAACATCACTAACATGAACCTATGTGGTTTACATGATAAATTTAAGGGAAAATTTGAATTTTTTTTTTCATTTTCTTTTTTGAGTACAACAAATATATAAATATAGAGATGTACAAATTTGAATCTTGGATCTCAAGAGAGAAATACATGTCAATTACAATCATGTTCATATTAGTGGGACCAGATAGACCTATGCTAACACCAAGAAAGAATCTATGAGCAAATGACATATTTGGGTTATATTTGATATTGAACATTTCTATTTACAAAATTATAAGGGTCCAAAAAACAAATTGATCGAGAGCTAAATTTTATTTTATATAAACTTTCAACTTGTTTTCTAGTTTTTAAAAATTAGACAAAATAATTATTTGTAAGAACACTTTTCAACTTTTTTCGAGACATTTTCTTTATTTCATTGGTTTCATCCCTTTCTATTTCTTTTTTTGGCTAAATAATTTCATATATTCTAATTATACCCATATAATTTCATGGCTTAGGGATCGATTCAAAAAGATTTTATGGCTTAGAGATAATCCTTTTATGGGATACTATTTATCGTTATTGTCGGTTAACAAGTTATAAACTATTTTTATTCAGGAAAAAAAAACACGCTAAAAACTATTAAATAATTAAATTTTCTGCATTATATTTGTTCATAATTCATGTACAACTCTTCCTTTCTTTTTTTAATCTCTCTCACTCTTTCTTTAAAAAAAACTTGCTTCTTTAAATAAAATTTAGCATAAAGTTGCAACTATTAAATAATTATAATTGACCAGTGCAAGAAAAGTTAAAAGGCTTATTTATTAATTAAAATGGATTAGTTTTAGAGTCACTAAAAAAAGAAAAATTTTGGAGATAGAAAAATTTCAAATTATTTACAGAAATAAAAAAACGATTTTCATCCCAAATAGATATTAATAGACTTCTATCAAAGATCAAAATTTTATTATTTTGTGTAAATAAATTTCAATCACCCTCCTCCTCCGGGATGAAAAAGAGATTCACATTTGTTGCTATGATAATGTCTACTAACAATGCCAAAGCTTCGAGTTACCTTGTCATTAAATATCTCATTGACATTCTCAAATTTTGGAAAAGCCAACATAAACATTTTCAAGATGCAATCAAACAATTTTTTCAAATAAAAAAAAAGTAGAGAACATAATCTAATGCTTCAGATTCTGGGAATGATATTTTACATTTTTCAACAACTAGTCAATTCCTTATGACGTAAGAATGACAAACTAATAAAATAACCCCCCTATCAATTACTAATTACCAAAAACAATTACCTACCTTAGAATGTAGTTATCTAAAAGTATAAAACTTATTGAAGTTACCAAAGCTTTGTATTTATTTTATGAAAAAAGATGGAGAATTTTTATGGATGTTTTTGAAATAAATGTCGAATGATCCTTTGTTGATGTTAAATTTAGATGAAATTATCAAAATATACTCATGCATACGTGGAAAAGCATCTCGTTCTCTCTTATTTTTCTCACACACAAATCTCTACTCTCTCTATATCTCTCGCTTTCTCTCAGTCTCAGTCTCTCTCAGTCTCTCTCGATCTTGGTCACTTTCGCTCGATTTGTCTCAGTCTGTCTCGCTATCTCCCGTCTCTCTCTTCCTTTCCTCACTTACAAAATCTCTCCCCTCTCTCACTCTTGCTCAACAGACTTGGTCGCGTCTAAGTTTCCAAAAAAGATGAGGTAGATTTTTTTTTTTAAAAAATAATTATTTTTACTTTTTTTACTATGTAGTAACAATGGGGTACATGAGATTAGGTGGTGTCTAATCATTGCCTTTATTTTATTTTGATGTTTCTACTAAAAATTGGTGTATATACTTTTTTGTCTCTATACTTTGAGATTCTTTTATTTTAATCCATGTTCTTTTATTTCAAATTTAGTTTTTATATTTTTAATAAATCTTAAAATTCATCCTTATTGTTAGTGTGAAGTTTATTTTAATTTAAATTGGTAAGATAATAACAATAATTATCATTCAAAATAAAATACATTTGAATATCTTTCCAAAATTTATATCGAAAACTAATTGAAACTATTTGTTTCGAGAAAAAAAAAACGACAAGCTACTAATAAGGTTTGATTTTAAGATTTCTCATTAGTACAAAACTTCACACAACCATCCAATGACTCTTTAGAGTCGCAACAAAAAATGAAACACTTTGAGACTCAACTCTAGAATAAAACAACATTTAAAAACTATAAAAACCAAAGTATAGAAAATGAAAAACCAAAGTATAGAAAATGAAGTTTTAAATTAGATTAAAAAATAAAAACAAAAGAAACCCAACTAGAACTATCTCTTTCCTATTCCCAACAAAGCTAAAAAGTTTGATTATAAAACATGATATCAATTAGGCATCCTAGAAAGACAAGGAGTTAACGCACGCCAGGTCCCAACATGAACATTTGAACATATCTACCACCACCACCTTCACAACTTCAAATCATATTCCTAAGTTGAAGTAATCATAAACAAACCAAAAAACAAAAAAAGTAGAGTAAAAAAAAAAAAAGGCAATGGCAGTTGCAGTGAAAAAATTGCAGGCTTTATAGCATCTCTGTCTTCTTGTCTTCCCCAGCATCTGCACCTTGTCCCTTTGATATCATTAAAGCCTGCTTACATTGTTGGCCCACTCTCACAACCCAACAAAATAATACTCAATTTCTTCGCCACCATTATAAACAGATCAAAATTTGAGAATTTCAACTTCAAACATCAAAACCCAGCTGATTTTTGCCAAAAAAAATTCTTTTTTGAGTAATTTCATCGAACATGTGGAGGGCAGAAGAAAGTTACAGAGAATTAAAGCAAGGAGAGGTTGAAGATAAAGATTCTATAGGAAATGTTTTGTTATCAGCAGGAACAGCATTGTTAATGGCCGCTTGTTTGAAAAAAGCTGTTGTTATGTTCTTGGTTGAGCAATGGCGGATCTGGGTGTTTCTTGTTTTAAACCTTATCCTTGTTGCAATTTTCTTCACATCGAGTCCTGCAAGTTACAGTGAAAACCAAAATGAAGAGGCAAAGCAGAAGAAGATTAAGAACAGAGAGTTGAAGGAAGCTGAAAAAACAGAGATCAAAGAAGAAGAGGAAATTGAAGAAGAAGAAATTGAAGAAGAAGAAGAAGAAGAAGAGGAAATTGGGTTATCAAAGGAGGAATTGAATGAGAGAGTTGAAGCTTTCATTGTAATGTTCAAGAAGCAATTGATTTCAGATGCAAGAAAGGGGAGAAATAGAAGCACTCCATTTAGTTATAATAATAATAATAATAATACTCAATAGCCAAAGCCAGAGCCAAAAATTCTTTGGTGTGGTTAAAGTGAAATGAAATGATTTTGGGATGTTCTTGTGTTTGTTTGGTGAGTTTCAAGAGCTTGAAAAATGTAATCTTGAACCATAATTTTTGGAACATATAATCTTTTTTGTATAATTCAAGGTTTTAACATCACTGTTCTCTCTTGATCTCTTCTTATGGCTATGGGGAGTTTTTTTCTTCTTTTTGGTGCTATGGGATGGGTATGGATTCATTCTCATTCTTAGTTCAATTCAATTTTATGGAAATATCGATATCAATAGAAAAAATATAAAAATAAAGAATTCAATAAAATATTCTAGATGTCTTTAGTAACTATTTGGTTTATTGTTTTTAGTTTTTGAAAATTAAGCAAAAAACCAAGTTCACTCCTAAATTTATTGCATTGTTTTCTACTTTTTATCAATGTTTGAAAAAAAATCAAACCAATCTAAAGGAGGTTTGGGTTGGATTGGATTGTGCGTGACTCTTCAGACTTATCATTAGCTGGTGGAGGTAAAACTGCGAAGAATTTCTACTCTATTCTCATTCTTGAAGTTGAAGCAATCTTGAATGGGTTGAGAGAGATGAAGAAGCTTTGGGGAGGTAGCAACCCACCGCTAATTGTTGAATCTGATTCATTGGAGTTGGTGAAGTTGTTAAACCATGTTGATTTCAACCTCATTGAGGTGAGCTTGTTTTTGGATGAGATTTTGGATGTTACTTCCTCTGTAAACGTTGTTACATTTCTTTTTGCTCGAAGAGAAAAGAATAAAATAACTCATTCCATTGCAACTTTGACATCCTATTTTGGTGACCTTTTTTTATTTAGAAAGAAAGTTTTTCAAATTGTATTATCTTCTTTGTTAATGAGGAGAGACCTGTCTAATTGGTGGGTAGTTACCCCTTCTTTATATATTTTTTAAAATAATAAAAAACCAAACAAAAATTTGAAACTAAAAAAAGATAGTTTTTTAAAAACTTGTTTTTGTTTTTGTAATTTTGCTAAGAATTCAACCTTTTTACTTGAGAAACATGCAAACTGATATAAAAAATTGAAAGAAAATAGATTTAATTTTCAAAAACTAAAAATTAGAAACCAAGGTCTCGTTTGGTAACCATTTAGTTTTTTGTTTTTGAAAATGAGAAAAATACCTTTTTGGTTCTTAGATTTTGGGTCTAGTTTCTATTTGATTCTTAGATATCAAAATGTACACTTTTTGTCCTTAGGTTTTGAGTTTTTGTAGTCCTTAGGTTTCAAAATATTACAATTTTATTATGGATATTTGAGATTTATTTCAATTTGGTCTCTAGATTTCAAGATTTACACTTTTAAATTAGATTTTGCACTTAATACACATTTTTTAAAAATCTTTATTGGTAATGTATCTTAATAAATTTAAAAAGAATTAAAGGAATTATAATTAGTCAAGTTTCATTACTTTTAAAATTAAACTCAAATTTTCGCTTCATAGTTATTTTAAGTTAATTAAAAGGCATTGACGTCAATGATTGAAAATGAGTATTTAGTGAAAAATTAAGGATAAATATGTAAAATCTTGAAATAGGGATCAAATTGAAACAAAACTCAAATCTCAAGTGTAAAATTGTAACATTTTGAAACCTAGGGAATTAAAACCAAACTCAAAACTTAAGGACTAAATATGCAACATTTTGAAACCTAAAGACCAAATAGAAACATAAGGCTAGAGCAACCTAAGGACCAAAATCTAAGTTTTATATTTTACTAATGTTTTCAAAATCTAAACTAAAATTTGAAAACTAAAAAAAGTAGACCCTGTTTGGTAACCATTTCATTTTTTGTTTTCAATTTTTGAAGATCAAGCCTATTTCCTCTACATTTCTTACAATGATTTGCATCTTTCTGAAGTACAATGGTTGAATTCTTAGCCAAATTCCCAAACCAAAAACAACTTTTTAAAAGCTATTTTTTTAGTACTCAAAATTTGGCTTGATTTTTTAAATCATTAATGAAAATAGATAACAATGGGATAAATTTGGAGGTAGAAGTAGTGTCTATAGACTTAATTTTTAAAAATAAAATGGTTACCAAACAAGGTCATGGTTCTTAAAAATTTGTTTTTGTTTTTGAAATTTGGATAAAAATACAACTCTTGTACTTAAGAAAGATGTAAATCATGGTTAGAAATTGTTATGGATAATTTTGGACTAAAAGATGAACATAAAGATAAAACTAGCAGAGATACCTAATCCCAAAAAACGGACCCAGGATAGGCAGAAAGCAAGCTCGAGAGAGTTCCTAACAAATATAAAGAAGAGGCAATTGGGCCAAAACCAACCGAGGCCAATAATCCTCGTGAGTGGTCGATCTGGATCGATCCTCTATTTTGGAGCATCCATAGGGACCCAAATCCAGCCCTGAGTGTCCAGTTTCCAATTAGGTAAAGGAAGTAAATTCTAAATCCTAAGGGGATAAGGAAGACCTTTAACAAATAGAGCATGACAGGCCTGCAAAAGGTAAGTTCATCTCCTCCCTAAAACTGTTTGCTTTGGCCTTTGTGCTGAGATCTAACTTAAGTATCAGAGTGGTTGCGCCAGGCACCACATTGATGTGTTATATTTTATTATTTTGCAAATAAATTTTCCTCCAAATTATAAATTTACCGTTGGTGGCACGTGAAAGTTAGGTGAATTCGCTTGGCTGGATTTTGCCATCAATAGTTGGAACAGTTTGTGGGGAAAATGTATGTAATCTGTAAAGAATTCATAAGACTGAAGGAATGGAATTCCTAAATCGAAGCAATTGATTGCTTTTGCCCTAATTTTGTTATAGGAATTTCATACAAAATAGAGATATAACAAAGAGTAAAGTATGCTTATACAAGATTTTTAAGGAAGAAAAACAAGAATGAACACTTCATAGTTTCTTCTCCCGATCAACAGTTAACACACGATATGAACTCTTCTTGAGATCACAAACTCTTTTCATAACCAAAACATCACCAAGAGGACTTCTTTGCTATTCTCTTGAACAAAGAAGAGTTTGTGGGAACTCTTGAAAGTAAAGGGGAAAAAAATAGAAAGAGTTTTCTTTTGTAAAGATGAAGAGTGTTTTAAGAGAAATTGGTGAGAGGTTTCCTTCTTTTGGTAAAAAAAAATGCAAAGACTAAACATTTGAGATCTCATCCCATAATATACGTGAGGGAAGTTTGTAACTCCTCTCCCCGCTCATTATTCCACTGCATTGGAGGGGAGTTATTTTAATTAATAAATAAATAATAAATATATGTTAATTAAATCAAATTTAATTAATTAATTAATTTATTGAATATTAGATAATTAAATATAATTTTATTTATAAATATTAAATATTTAAATCTTATTTAATTAAAAATAACATATATTTCATATTCTCTCATAACCTATAAATTTAATATGAGTCCAATTCACATTAATTTTAACATATTTGTTTAATATGAATCCAATTCACATTAACTTAATATGAATCATATTCAAGTATTAATGTTCTCATATTATAAATTTTAATTTTTGAACCTAATTCGAGAAAGAATTAAATTAATATTATAATGTATCTTATAAATTATACTAATTCCCTTAATTAATTTGAACATTTCAAATTTTTTCAACACTAAGTAACTTTGTTTAACCCATTGTGAGCTAGCAGAGGGACCTAATGGATTAATTAAACTCTTTAATTAAATTAATCAACTTTCATTAACTATGGGGCATACCACTAAAGACCCGTAATTGCACAATTATGAACTATAGAACATTTATGTGTCCATTGATTTAACCAGTACATGTAAGTCAATTCTTCATGAGTTGTTCATAATTACAGTTGGGTCAAATTATCGTTTTACCCCTGTAATTACCTCTTGCTCCTTAAGTACCACTGATGCTCTAATGAACAATCTGTTTATGGTCCAATCATAAATAAAGTCCCTCTCGAGCCAATGAAAAGGTGAGGCCTTATTATTCAAGTCTTGGATTCAACATTTAAGGGAATAACCTATCTACTTACGGTAAAGGCGGGAAGGAGTGGGTTCTATCTTGTGTAGTTATGTACCCAGCTCCCCACTTGGTTTTTTCCCCCAAAATGGTAGGCATCACTACAACAAATTAGCTTTTAATAGCATGTTAGCATAGCCTTAATAATTAATGATTAAATTAGATATTAAATTAATTTAGCACATTTTCACCTTCATGAATCCTTATTCATGAATTTAATATTTAAATATTAATTGATTCTCCAATTTCGTTTAATTCCAAAATTAAACGTGTAATTATATCACATATAATTACTAATTTCCTTAATTCTAATTTAAACGTTTCAAATCAATTTATCACATTACTCTAAGGCTAATCCGTTTCTGAGCTAGTAGGGGGACCTAGTGGACCTATGTATCATGGGCTTCAACGATCCAAGATTAATCGGCTAAACTCTTTACATCGAATTAACCCTCATTTCTTAACTACTGGGTCACTCCACTAAAGCCTGTAGTTGCACTCCCCTCACTGTAGATATATTGTGTCTACTCGATATAACTATGATTAGTAAGTAACATGCATATTATATATTAAAACATTTGAAACCCTATACATGCATACTATATATTATAACACTTTATAGCATACTTTCAATGCATGTAACATGCCTCCTATGGTGGGATTTTAAATCTACATGGCATACTTTATGTACATACAAGATTTATTTAATTATAACATATATCACATGCATAAATAATTAAACACAAACTGATATGATTTTAGTTTTGGCATTTTCAAGCAAGAAAAGGCCTAATTAATACAAAGATCAGCAAAAACCAGCTCCAAAAAACTTTTGGATTGCTCGAACCGCTTTGAACCAGACCCGAACCTCTCGAATCGGACCTCCAATGCTTAAAATTGTGCTAAATCGGGAAAAAACTATCGAGTACCATCAAGCATCGAGGATGCCCTCAAGCACCATTGCGTCGAGTATTTCCTTAAATATCAGCACCGGGCAAAAACAATCGAGTACCATCAAGCATCGAGTATGCCATTGATCATCGAATATGCCCTCGAGTACCATCGTGCATCGAGTATTTCACTAAATACCATCGAGTACCATCAAGTATGGCATCATGCATTGAGTATTTCACAAAATACCATCAAGTATGGCATCATGCATCAAGTATTTCACCAAATACCATCGAGTTGCTCATTGAGTATGGCATCGTGTATCGAGTTTTGGAGCATCGAGCATCGAGTATTGGGTAGTGGCTGAAAATCTAGTTACTGTTGCTCGACCTTCTCACTTCTTTCTTTAATTACATCCTAATTGCAAATCTAATGACTCCAATCGAATTACAGACACTTAAACACACATTAAGGCCCATCAAACAAGAGCCAATTACAAGAATTAAATATAATTAAAGAGAAAAGAATGCAAAAACTCAGAAAAACCATATCAATTCATCATTTCCATATAACTTATGAAAAAACACCCACCAAGCCAAAACTAAACTGAATTGAATGCTTAAATGATGCTCTGGATACCAATTGTTGGATTACAGAAGCAAGCAGCGGAAGAAAAAACAGGATCATTAAGCATTCTAATTCATTAATTTTGGCTTCAAACTCAACATGCTAAAAAACTAAAAACAGAGTTTCAACATTAACCTTTGAAGTACCTTTGAATCATGAATTCCAGCTGCAATCCTCCCTTTCTTTGGATGTGAACCACCACAAGATCTTCCTTACGATTCTTTTGGTGCCTTAGATTGAGTTGTGGACCTCAAAACAAGCTTGAATTAGGGAAAAGGGAGGAGAAAGGTTTTTTGGTTTCACTATGAAGAACAGTTTTTTTCAACCTTTAATTTCTCAGAATTCAGCAACAATTGGATACCCATTATGTAGGAATATATCAATAAGCAGCAAAAGCAACAAGGATCAATAAGCACTATAATTCATTAATTTTGGTAGTAACTAAAGCATGCTCATACTATAACAAGAGAGTTTCAAGCCATACCTTTGTAGAACTTCTTTAAATCTTGATTCTCAGCTGTAAACTTCTCCAAATCTTGTTGTAGACCACCTCAAGATCTTCCTCACTATTCTCTTGGAGTTTTAGATTGAGTTGTGGGACTCAAAATAAGCTTGAATGAAGGGAACTTGGAGAATAACTCACTGCAACAACCCCACTTGAAGAACAACTTCTTCCACATGAATTTTTCAGCAAAAATTCTATAGATGCATGCCCCAATTCCACTCCAATCTTCTCAAATATTGCAGGCTATCATGCAAAGAAGATGGCTGATACAACTCATGCTTGGAGTTATTGAAGCCAAAAAAAATGAGTTTGGTGTGAGCTAGTTAAAGGCTTAATGGAAAAAACCAAATTTCCATTTTGTGTTGTTTTTCCAATTTTTCAATTTTTATCAAATGATTTCAAAAATCAATTTGATTTAAAAAATTGAAAATATTATTAATTTTTGTAAAATTAATTTTTTAAATAAAATTAATAAATAATTATTTAAACAATTTAATTAATTCTAATTAATTTAATATCAAATATTAAATTAATTTTACACAAAACCACCTTCATATATTTAAATCATATTTAAATATTAATTCTCCAATTCCGTTTAATTCTTAAAATTAAACGTGTAATCATATCTCATATAATTAGTAATTCCTTTAATTCTAATTTGAACGTTTCAAATTAACTTATCACGCTACTCTAAAGCTAATTCATTTAGGACCTAGTAGGGGGACCTCGCGGACCTACAGATCGTGGGCTCCAACAATCCGAGATTAATTGGCTAAACTCATTACAACGAATTAACCCCCATTCGTTAACTAATGGATCACTCCACTAAAGCCCATAGTTGAACTCCCCTTATTGTAGATATATTATGTCCACTCGATATAACCATGATTAGTAAGTTAATCCTTCACAGGTTGTTCGTAATAATGGTTGGGTCAAATGTCTGTTTTACCCCCGAGATTATCCTTTGTTTCTTAAGTCCCACCGATACTCTAATGAACAATTGATTTGTGATCCAATCAACAAATCGATTTCCTCTCGAGCCAATGAGAGGGTGGGAACCCTTGTTCAAGACTCAGAGTCAACACTTAAAGGAACAACCTCTCTACTATCCTTAAAAGCAAATAGGAGAGAATTCCTTCTTGCACCCTATATCCCCAACTATCTACCTAGTTTTACCCCTGAAATGGAGGTTTATTGAGCCGGCACTGTTGAGCCAACCCTCACCTATGTAAATCTAAGGATAATCCCGAATAAACAGGAGTTTATAGTTAGCTCAGGATTAAAGTCAAGTTACCTAGGTTATTGTTTTGAAATAGACAGTCTTAAATAGTAAACAACGTTATAAAGTAAGAGTGACTGATTTTGTGGTCCGATCTTGTAGAAACTCATTTGCACAGGACGCCCCAACTCCTTATGTCATAACATGTACGAATTACGATCACTTCGTTTGTAGCACTTTACAACTATTTGTAACAACTACAGAGTAGGCCGCATCCAATAGTGTTACCAGAATAAGACACCTAACCTTATTCATATACTACAGATTATTTTGACTATTTACTCAAACTTGATCCACTTTTATGTCTCCACATAAAGTTCAAGTACTCATGTAATAGTCAAGGGTCTTTATGGATTTCTAATAAGCAATACATATATTCAATAACAACTTATTGAATTTTCAGAACAAGTTTTATTGTTTACAAACCATGAGTTTTAGGACATAAAACCCAACAAACTCCCACTTGAACTAAAACTCCAATGGTAACTCATATATACGAATATATAAGATTTAGTTTCTAAGTTAGAGAAATACAATAAACTAAGGCATCCCATACCCATGGTTTACCATTCAGTGTCCCATACCCGCTATTTCTCCCACTTGTCCTAGGTTATTTACCTGGTATTCTTAGTCTTACTAGGTGATTCTTAAACACTTTAGCCGAGAGAATCATTGTAAACATGTTAATGTACAATAGACTTTTTATTAAACAATATGGGGAATGCATCTTATTCTCAATAATGACCAGGAAGTCATACTTTCCTCCACTACATTGAGGTACTCTCAACTCTTTGAGTAAGACATATTTGACCCGTCTTAACAACTCTTGTTAACAATGTTAATTAAATAGATCTAGAAATCTTTAAAATTTTTATACTTTGATCTAATTGATTTCTAGCCGTTTTAAATATCTGAATATTTGCAAATGGTTTTTAAGTAGTTTGATTCTTAACAGAAGTTGGTATGAGATAGAATAAACATACTTTTCGCAAATGAACATTTCATTTACAAAAAAAATATATACATTTTTTTCTTTACGAGATAACAAAAAGAAATTAAGATTATCATCAAGCAGCAACATCTCCCATTGGTTAAGCTGAGTAAGCGGTCCTCAGGAACTAGTTTTCCTATTTTGCTTTCTCTACTCTCTTCTCAGTAAGGTACTGAGGGCAGTTTCTCTTCTAGTACCCTTCTTCGTTGCAGTAGAAACACTTTCCTTTGTTTGCAGTGTTGTTCTTGCCTTTCTTTCCAGCGGATTTCTTCTTCCCTTTCCCTTTGCACTTCTTCATAGGAATACCCTTACTTTGTGAAGAGGAAGCAACACCAGGTTTTTTGGAGGACGTTCCTCTCTTCTTAGCGGTAGTAACATTTACTTCTGATTCCAGACATTTAGTTCTCAACATAGTCTGGTAAGCTTGTAGCTCATTCAGCAAAGTAGTCAAATTGTATTCAATTTTATTCATGAGTGCATTCGTGCAGAACTGCAGAAAACTCTTCGGAAGAGATTCTAGAGTAAAACCAACTTGATTTCTCTCGTCAACAACAACGCCATTTACTTCTGCCATATTAAAGTGGACCATCATGTCCAGGACATGTTCATGAATAGAGGCCCCCTCTTTCATGCGGCAACTGTAAACGCACTTAATAGCATCATGCCTTAGAGAGAAGAACGGTTGCCTGAACATCCCTCGTAGAGATTCCATAATCTCTTTGGTATCTATATCCTCATGTTTCTTCGCCAAAACATCAGATATGCTGGCGATGATATAAGCACGGACTTTATCATTTGCCCTGATTCATCTATCATACGCATGTCGAATAGTTCGATTGTGTTAGAGCTTGGAACGGGAGGACAATCTTCTGTTAAGATGAACCGTAAATCGTCTATCATCAGTATAATATTCAAATTTGATTTCCAGGTTGCATAATTATCCCCTATCAGTTTATCAGACACCAACAATTGTACTAGTGAACTTGTCATTATGAAATTATAAACAAATTCTATAAGTGAATTGCTTTTAAATCCAATCAAGTTTTAGCAAAGTAATAATATACCAAAAATTATTTTTGCAACGATACTGCAACAAGATATTCTTGACTAAATACTATCTCCAGAATAACTCATATTCTGATAGTCATTTAGCTACTGCTTTTGGTCAGAACTTACTAACACTTTAATAATTTTGTAAGTGTAATCCTCCATTTTCAGACGTCAGAGGTTGGCCCCAACTATGCTACCAAAATGGAGAGTCAAGGTTCGGAATGGACCTAAGAAATCCTATCCATTTCTACAGTTGAGTTGTTCTAAATCTTATGTTACAACCCTCCGTGCGAATAGCCATCGTTAAATGACTAGCAAAGGGCCGCTTAAAGCAAACCAATAGGTACAATATAGGAATCTCACGGTCTATTTCTAACGGAAGAGACCGCAGGTGACACATATCCTTCACCTACTTACTATAAACAACTTCCTCTGTTCACCTTGTTATTGATTCATACAAACACTTCCCCAATGGAGGTCACTTCTAGGGTGACACGAAGTGTCATACGAATCTCACGGTGTGAACTACGTGGAGATGTGGAAGTTAAAATTTTATGTATCAAACATTTGATTTGTGTTTGAACGACTTCCCCTTATTCACCACAATCTTGATTTATGCTAAAAAATACTTTCTGAATAGAGGTCACTTCTAGGGTGACATGAAGTCCTGCTTAAATCTCAATTGTGAACTCTTTAGGGAAATGAGAGCTAAAAATAACGTATTGTATATGTTATTAATCTCCCACTGAAGTGTTCTAATAACATTATCATATAGAAGTTATTAAACTCCCACTAAAATGTTCTGTTAATTGGGTAAATTTATACTTAGGTTTATTTCGGTTAAACAAACTACCCTAAGTCTATGTGGTTTATCTAAGTATAACACTTATAAATGGATTTAAACCTACGATGTCAAAGTGATAAACCGTTTTATTACCTTACATCACTCATGTATGCGTATAAAATCGATTAATAACACTCAATAATTCAACTATAATCCCCAGGTAGGAGGTGTTCCGTAGACCGTTAACTTAAATATCTCTAGCCTTCACAGGATTATATACCGGTTGAGTTTGTAACCCAAGTTTTACAAGTTTAATGATCTATTTTAACTATTAAAACGAGTGGTTAACCTACGTGGGCATGCAACTATTCTTTGTTATGGATTATCTAACCCAATTTTATAATAGCTTACAAAATTTTAGACATGCTAAACATCCACAACATACATCAAAGATATTCAATATTTAATATAACAATTATATTAAATAAAAGAAGCCCTAAACATGCATACTATATATTATAACATTTTATAATATACTTTCAATGCATGTAACATGCTTTCTATAGTGAGATTTTAAATCTACATGGCATACTGTATGCACATACAAGATTTATTTAATTATAACATACATCAAATGCATAAATAATTAAACACAAACTGATATGGTTTTAGTTTTGGCATAAACAAGAAAACAATAGCCTAATGATTACAAAACAACCAGTAACAGCATCAAAACCGCTTCAAACCAAACCCAAACAGCTTGAACCGAACCAGAATAGCCTGAACTGAACTAGCCAAAAACCTTTTGAGGCTGAACCGGATAGGACCTCAAGAAAATTGGTCGAACCGGCTGCTCTCGCTAGCTCTGGTGTTTTTTGATTCAACTCTCGCCAGTTCCATTGAAGAATTTCGCTTCAAACTTGATCTCTCACTCCATACTTGACATCTCGCTTGAACTTGATTCATAATCTCGCTCAACTCGATCTCTCGCTCAAAATTCCAATAAAATCTCATTCGAACTAGAAATCTCGCTCAAACTTGATTCAAAATATCGTTTGAACTTGAAATCTTGCTTGAAAAATTCCATCAAAATCTCGCTGAGGCTCATCGTGTAGCGCTGACGTCTATCGTCTAGCACGATCGTCTAGTGTCTGCCTGATCCTGTAGCACCAATACCTTTCGTCTTCCAACTATCGTGTAGCGCCATCGTATAGTGCCTACACAAAGCTACACGATTGCCTAGCGCTGCCAACTATCATGTATTGCCATCGTCTAGCGTCGAACGAAGCTACACGATTGTGTAGTGCTAGACAAAGATACACGATCGTGTAGTGCTATCGTATAACACCTCTTCACGTCGTTCAACGTTCGAACAAAGCTACACGTGAAGGAACTCTTATACAAGAGTACCTCTGAGTGAAAGCAGATTTTTCCAAAGACATTGTGACAGAATTACCACATTTGCATTCAAACATACAGATATGCATCATATTGTAAAATTACCAGCATGCTTTAAGATTAAACAACCAAGAGAACAAGAAAACTTACAAGTTGAAGAACTTTTCTCCTCGGAAAATCTCACTCTCTCCAAGGTAACAGGTGCTTTTGCTCTCGTTGGAACATCAAGATCGTTCACCAAAACTCTAGTCGTCTACCACGAACGACCTTCACACGAACAAACGAAAATGGGGACGACACCACCACTTAGAACCCTTAGTATTCTCGGTGTGAGAATCCAAAGAGTGGGCTCTGTTCGGATGTGGTAGAGGGGAGGAGGAATGAAAATTGTATACAACGATCAAGAAAGTGGGAGAAGGCTTAGTTTATCACATAGATAAAATGTTTGATCGTTTAGGTGAAGTACACGATTGTGTAGTAAATAGGCAGCGATCGTCTATAAGATCGTTTAGTAAATTCTCGAGCGCTAGATGATCATTTAGTAAAAGGTAGACGATCGTTTAGAAGATGCGTGTGCGTGTAAGCGATCCTGTAGTAAAATTTGAGCTATCATATAATCTCTCAATTTACTAAGCGATAAGCACCAAACACTTCGTGAGCAATTAACCGTGATTCCTTGCAAAATGAAAATGATTTTCATTTTATTCTTCAGTTACAAAAACTAATTGGAACTTCCCACTAACGCATGGTTACGGAGAAAACGATGGCCAATTATCCAATAATTTTCAAAATAAAATAACAAATATAATCATATTATATTCATTAACCTATAGTTTAATATCATATATCGACCATAGTGATTTCTCCTCCACTAGATATAAATTATATTTCTATCCATTTTCCTCCAATTAATGTATCTCATACATAAAGTCAATCATATCATATATAATTAACCAGTTTAATCATATCATATATAATCGAACTCCCTCTTGTCAATTTGAACATTTTAAACTGACCCAAAAATTGATTCTCAACTTGAATCCATTGAGCTACCAAGGGGACCTTATGGACCTATGGCTCGAAGCTCAAACGGTACGTGAATAGCTGACTAAACTCTTTAGCCACGAGATCCACCATCCGTTAACTGTCAGACATTCCACTTAGACTGACAACTGAACTCTTCTTACCACAGATATATTTCTGTCCCTCGGATATAATCAATCAACAGTACGATAACCTTTCACAGATGCTCGTAAGTACAGTTGGGCCAATTTACCATTTTGCCCCTATAGTTACATCTAACTCCTTAAGTACCACTGATCCCTCTAATGAACAATACAACATAGTCCTAATATTTGTGGACAACTCTTGGACCATGAGAAGATGTGTGGTGCCACATCGTCCAAGCCCTAGGATCAACTCTTAAGAGAGCAACCTATCTACTTACCCGTACTTTGGGGAAGGAGTGAATTTCATCTTGTGTAGCTAAGTTTCCAACTTCCAAATCAGACGAATCCCCAAAGTGGTACGTTTGAGCCGACGACCTGACCACTTTCACCCATGCAAATCAAATGACCACCCTCAATGGCGGGAGTTCTCAACTCACTCAAGATTGAGGTCATGTTACCTATGGTCATCCTAGTGAAGTGAAGTCTTTGTCATGAACAAAGTTATATAACAAGATGTTAACATTGGTCAGGTCTTACTCGCTCGCATGTCCCCACAAAAATCATCAGGATCAGACCATCATCTGTATCAAGTCACAACACTTGTAACTATTCTACAAAGCGGACCGCATCCGTAGTATTACCAGGATAAGGTTTCCCTCCTATATCCATATACTACAGACTATTTTGGTTGTCAGTTAAGACATGATCCACTTGTATGTCACCATATATATGCTTCAGTTACATAATGACAACAAAGGATTTTAGTTTATTGGTTTGTGGTAAAGCAAAGAAAACATCCAATGTTCAAATATAAGTAGTGAAGAAAATATCATATATTATACATCACAAACGTTCATACAAAGTTGTGTTTATAAACTACAGGACACGAGCCTTTAGGGCATCATCTCCAACAACACGATTGTGTAGTGTTATCGTATAGCGCCTCTACACATCGTTCAATGTCCGCACAAGGCTACACGATCGTGGAGTTCTATCGTATAGTGCCTCTTCACATCGTTCAGCGCCCACACAAAGCTACATGATCGTGGAGTGCTATCGTATAGCGCCTCTTCACATCATTAAGCACCCAATGTCCATAGCTACACAATCTCCTAGCCCTCTCGCTCTTGCTTTGTAGCGAGATTTGAATAGAGGTTGAAGAACTAGAATCTGCAGCTCGACCTTCTTCACTTGTTTCTTCAATACATCTTAATTTCAACGCTAATAACTCCAAATAAATTATAGACTCTTAAGAACACATATAAGCTCATGAAACAAGAGCCAATTACAAATTTAGCCAAGAAATCAAAGAGAAAAAAAATGTCAAAACTCAGAAAACCATATCAATGCACCATGTTCATATAACTCATGAAAAACACCTACCACACCAAAATTAAACCAAATTGAGTGCTTAAATGATGCTCTGGTACCAACTGTAGGAGTATATCAACAAGCAATGGAAGCAACAAGGATCAATAAACACTCTAATTCATTAATTTTGGCAGTAACTAAAGCATGCTCATACTATAACAAGAGGGTTTCAAGCCATACCTTTGTAGAACTTCATGAAATCTTGATTCTCAGCTGCAAACTTCTCTAAATCTTGTTGAACACCACCTCAAGATTTTCTCTACTATTCTCTTGGAGCTTTAGATTGAGTTGTGAGACTTAAAATAAGCTTGAATGAAGGGAACTTGGAGAATAACTCACTGCAACAACCCCACTTGAAGAACAACTTCTTCCACACGAATTTTTCAACAAAAAATTCTATAGATGCACGCCCCAATTCCACTCCAATCTTCTCAATATATTGCAGGCTATCATGCAAAGAAGATGGCTGCATGAGATACAATTCATGCTTAGAGTTATTGAAGCCAAAATAAGTGGGTTTGGTGTGAGCTAGTTGAAGGCTTAATGGAAAAAACCAAAATTTCATTTTGTGTTGTTTTTCCAATTTTTCAAATTTTTATCAAATGATTTCAAAAATCAATTTGATTTAAAAAATTGAAAAATATTATTAATTTTTGTAAAATTAATTTCATAAATTAATTTTTTAAAATAAAGTTAATAAATAATTATTTAAACAATTTAATTAATTCTAATTAATTTAATATCAAATATTAAATTAATTTTACACAAATCCACCTTCATATATTTAAATATTAATTCTCCAATTCCGTTTAATTCTTAAAATTAAACGTATAATTATATCTCATATAATTACTAATTTATTTAATTCTAATTTGAACGTTTCAAATTAACTTATCAAGCTACTTTAAAGCTAATCCATTTACGAGCTAGTAGGGGGACCTCGTGGACCTACAGATCATGGGCTCCAACGATTCGAGATTAACTGGCTAAACTCATTACACCAAATTAACCTCTATTCGTTAACTAATGGGTCACTCCATTAAAGCCCATAGTTGAACTCTCCTCACTGTAAATATATTATGTCCATTCGATATAACCATGATTAGTAAGTTAACCCTTCACAAGTTGTTCGTAATAATGGCTGGGTCAAATGTCTATTTTACCCCCGAGATTACTTCTTGTTCCTTATGTCCCACCGATCCTCTAATGAACAATTGATTTGTGATCTAATCAACAAACCGAGTCCCTCTCAGGCCAATAAGAGGGTGAGGCCCCTTGTTCAAGACTCGAAGTCTGCACTTAAAGGAACAATTTGTCTATATACGATGCTTGAGACAGGGCTAATGTTCTATTCTTGCGACTCTAAATGATTTGGATTCCAAGAATAGTGAGCCTCTCCTAAATCTTTCATTTGGAATTGGGTAAATCCATTGCTTAACGTCAGTCACAAATCTTACATCATTCCCAGTGAATAGGATTTCCTCAATATACAACACTAGGAAGGCAACAGTGGTTTTAACAATTTTCTTGTAGACACAAGGTTCGTCAATATTTTGTTCAAAGCCATAATATTTGATCCTAGTGTCAAATCTTATATTCCAAGATCTAGATGTTTGTTTCAACCCGTAAATGGATCTTTTAAGCTTACAAACCTTATATTCTTGACCCTGTTCAATGAACCCTTCTGGTTGAGCCATATAAGCATTATCTTCAAGATTGTCATTTAGAAAGGCTGTCTTAACAACCATTTACCAAATTTCTTAATCATAAAATGCGGTAATGGATAAGAGTATCCTAATCAAATTTTTCATGGCAACAGGGGAGAAGGTTTTTTCATAGTCCATCCCTTCTCTCTAGGTATAACCCTTTACCAAAACTTGAGCCTTAAAGGTCTGTATCTTACCGACTTGGTCTCGTTTCCTTTTGTAGATCTATTTACAATAAATAGATTTTATCCTATCCAGCTGATCTATAAGTTCCCAGATTAAATTGAAGTACATAAGCTCCATTTCGAGGTCTATGACTTTGATCCACTGATCTCGGTCTACATCATTCATTGCTTGTTTATAGGTCAATAGATCCTCAATGCCATCATCGGCTATGAAGACCTGAGTTTCTATTAAACCCATGTAACGATCGAGCTGATGTACAACTGTTCCACTACGTCGAGGCATTCTTAACTCTTGAAAAGGACGTGATTGGCCAGAATTACCAACTTCAACAACAACTCTTATTGAAGATCGACCTGATCAACAAATTTTGTTGGTTTTTTTGGGTTTTATGTCCTAAAGCTCGTGTTTTGTAAATAATAAAACTTATTCTAAAAATTTAATAAGTTTTTATTGAATATATGAATTGCTTATTTCGTTTTAGAAATCCAATAAACTAAAAGATTCATGACTATTATATGAGTACTTGAACTTTTATGTGGAGACATAAAAGTGGATCAGGTTCGAGTAAATGGTCAAAATGATCAATAGTATATGAATAAGGTTGGGTGTCTTATTCTGGTAATACTATTGGATGCGGCCCACTCTGTAGTTGTTACAAGGAGTTGTAAAGTGCTACAGACGATGTGATCCTGTATCCTGTACAATGGGTTTGTACAAGATTAGACCACGAAATTAGTAACTCTTACTTTATAACGCTATTTACTATTTAAGACTGACTATTTCAAAGCGATGACCTAGAAAACTTGAGTTTAATGCCGAGCTAACTACGAATTCCTGTTTATTTGGGATTATCCTTAGATTTGCATAGGTAAGGGTTGGCTCAACAACGCTGGCTCAATAAACCTCAACTTTAGAGATAAGACCTGGTACACAGCTGGGAACATAGGGTGCAAGATGAAATCACTCCTACCGCTTTCTAGGATAGTAGAGAGGTTGTTCCCTTAAATGCTGACTCCGGATCTTAAACAAAGAGCCTCACCCTCTCATTGGCCCGAGATGGATTCAGTTTATTGATCGGATCACAAACTAATTGTTCATTAGAGAATCAATGAGACTTAAAGAACAAGAGGTAATCTCGGGGGTAAAACAGACATTTGACCCAGTCATTATTATGAACAACCTATGAAGGGTTAACTTACTAATCATGGTTATATCGAGTGGACATAATATATCTATAGTGAGGGGTGTGCAACTTTGGGATTTAGTGGAGTGACCCATTAGTTAACGAATGAGGGTTAATTTGGTGTAAAGAGTTTAGCCAATTAATCTTGGATCGTTGAAGTCCATGATCTGTAGGTCTACTTACTAGCTCATAAATGGATTAGTCTAAAGTAGCGTAATAAATTAATTTGAAATGTTCAAAGTAGAATTAAGGGAATTAGTAATTATATGTGAGTTTTTAGAATTAAACGGAATTGGAGAATTTAATTAATATTTGAATATAATTTAAATATTAAATTCATGAATAAGGATTCACGAAAGTGGAATTTGTGTAAAATTAATTTAATATTTGATACTAAATTAGAATTAATTAAATTATTTATTATTAATTTTATTAGAAAATTAATTTTGTAAAATTAATAATGTTTTCATTTTTGAAATCAAATTGATTTGGAAATCATTTTGTAAATTTGAAAAAGATTGGAAAATTAAAAGTTGGAAAACTCCATTATCTCAATTGACTAGCTTACTCAAACTCCACTATTTCTTGATTAAAATCTCCAAGCATGAGCTGCACCTCATGCGCCTTCTTCTATGCATGATTGTCTTGCAATAAATAGAGAAGATTGAAGTGGAAATCGTTCATACAAATGTGTTGCACTTGCTGAAGTTCTGTTGAAAACTAGTGAGGTTAAAAAAGGTGTTCTTCAAGTTTCTGTTGTGAGTTTCTTCTCCAAATTCCCTTCATTCATACTTATTTTGAGTCCCATAACTCAACCTAAGGCTCCAAGAGAATAGTAGGGAAGACCATAAGATAGTTTATAACAAGATTTGGAGAATATTTGTAGCTGAATTCGAAATTCAAAAGGTTCAACAAAGGTATGTTTTGAAACCCTCTTGTCATTGTATGAGCATGCTTTATTTATAGCCAAAATTAATGAATTAGAATACTTATTGATCCTTGTTGCTTCCGCTTCATGCTAATATGCTCCTACAATTGATACCAAAGCATCATTTAAGCATTCAATTTGGTTTAATTTTGGTTTGGTGGGTGTTTTTCATGAGATATATGAAAATAGTGCACTGATATGATTTTCTGAGTTTTGGCATTTAAATTCTCTTTGATTCCTTGATTAAATTTGTAATTGACTCTTGTTTGATGAGTTTATATGTGTGCTCAAGAGTCTGTAATTTATCTGGAGTCATTAGAGTTGAAATTAAGTTATAATTGAAGAAAGAAATGAAGAAGGTCGAGCTGCAGATTTCCAGATTGTGAGCTTCTGCTTAGATTTTAAGCAAGATTTTGAGTTCGAGCGAGATTTTGTATCGAGTTTGAGCGAGATTTTATATCGAGTTTGAGCGAGATTTTGAATTGAGTTTGAGCGAGATTTCAAGTTCGAGCGAGATTCTGATAGAGGTTCGAGCGAGATTTCGAGTTCGAGCAAGATTCTGATTGAGTTTGAGCGAGATTTTGTTCAACCGAGCGAGATTTTTATCCAGCAACGAGATTCTTGAACCGGATTGACGAGATTGACCAGTTTAACTGGTTTTCTTCAAACTTGACCCGTTTCACCTTCAAAAGTGTTTTGATTGGTTTGGTTTAGGTGGTTCACATCTGATTCAAGCTGTTTGGGTTTGGTTTGGAGTAGTTCAAGCAGTCTGAAAGTGGTTTGGAACCGTTTCTAGCTATTTTTATAATATTTAGGCCTTTGTTTGCTTCAAAATGCCAAAACCATATCAGTATGTGTTTAATTATTTATACATGTGATGTATGTTATAATTAAATAAATCTTGTATGTGCATACAGTATGCCATGTCGATTTAAAATCTAATCATAGGAAGCATGTTACATGCATTAAAAGTATGTTATAAAGTGTTATAATATATAGTATGCATGTTTAGGGTTTCTTTTATTTTATATAATTGTTATATTAAATGTCGAAAACCGTTGATGTATGTTGTGGATGTTTAGCATGTCTAAAATTTTGTAAGCTGTTATAAAATTGGGTTAGACATTTAAAAATCCATAACAAAGAACAGCTGCATGCTCACGTAGGTTAACCACCTGTTTTAATAATTAAAATAGGTTGTTTAACTTATAAAACTCGAGTTATAAACTCAACTGGTATATAATCCTATGGAAGGCTGGAGGTATTTAAGTTGACGGTCTACAAAATACCTCCTATTATTGAGCGTTGTTAATTGGTTTTATGAACAATATGTGAGCAATGCGAGGTTTTAAAATTGGTTTATCACCTAGATATTGTAGGTTAAATCCAAATATAAACATTATACTTGAATAAACACCTAGACTTAGGTTGTTTAATTAGCCGGAACAAACCTAAAGAAACATATACCTTGTTTAATCGTTGGAACACTTTAGTGGGAGTTTAATAACATATATGATGTGCAATTAGAACACTTTAACGGAAATCAAATATGTATATGATATGTTAGAACACTTCAATGGGAGATTAATAAACATATATGATATGATTATTTTAGCTCTCGCGTCCCTAAGAGTTCACAATTGAAATTCATGGGGCACTTCATGTCACCCTAGGAGTGACCTCCATTCCGAAAGTGTTTACATGAATCGAGCTTCTGGTGAATAGGGGAAGTTGTTCACTTTAAAATCAAATATGATGTTTTGATTTAAAAATTTTCACATTCTCAAGATGTTCACATCGAAAGGTTCATGTAGCACTTTGTGCCACCCATTCGAAAAGTGTTTGCGTGAATTGATCATGGTGAATGAGGGAAATTTGTTCAATGAAAAATCAAATATACGATATATTGATTTCAATTCTCACATCCCTAGATAATTCCCACCGTGAGATATGTGTAGTACTTTGTGTCACCCTGGGAGTGGCCTCCATTTGGAAAGTGTTCGTCATAGATCAAGACCAAAGCCAATGAGGAAAGTAGTTCATAGTAAGTGGGTGAAGGATATGTGTCAATATATCCTATGGTCTCTTTTATTGGTTTGAACTGTGAGATTCCTATGTTGCACCTACTTGTCGTCTTTAACTGGGCCTCGCTAGTCGTTTAATGATGACTATCCGCTCAGAGGGTTTTAACATGGGATTCGAAACAACTCAAACTCTAGAAATGGATATGATTTCTAAAGTCGGTTCAACTTTGGCTTTCCAACTTTGGGAGCATAGTTGGGATTAGACTTCTGAGGTCTGAAAATAGAAGATTACACTTACATAATTGCTAAAGAAATTAGTAATTTCTGACAAAAACCGATAGCTAAATGACTATCGAAATATGAGTTATTCTGGAGATAGTATTTAGTCAAGAATTTCTTTCTGTAGTATCGTTGCAAAAATAATCTTGGGTATATTATTACTTTGCTAAAACTTAATTGGGTTTAAAAGCAAATTCACTTATAACTTGTTTATATTTTTCAGAATGACAAGTGCACTAGTACAATAGTCGGCATCTGATAAACTGATTGGGGATAATTATGCAACTTGGAAATAAAATATGAATACTATACTGGTAATAGACGATTTATAGTTCTTCTTAACAGAGGATTTTCCTCGCATTCCAAGCTTTAACGCAAACCGAGCTGTTCGGGATGCGTATGATAGATGGATCAGGGCAAATGACAAAGTCTGTGCCTATATCCTCGCTAGCATATCTGATGTCTTGGCAAAGAAACATAGGACTATAAATACTGCCAAAGAGATTATGGAATCTCTACGAGGGATGTTCGGACAACCGTCCTTCTCCCTAAGGCATGATGCTATTAAATATGTTTACAACTGTCGAATGAAAGAGGGGGCCTCTATTAGAGAACATGTCGTGGACATGATGGTCCATTTCAATATGGCAGAAGTAAATGGGGTTGTCATTGACGAGAGAAGTCAAGTCGGTTTTATTCTAGAATCTCTTCCAAAGATTTTTTTATAGTTTTGCACGAACGCACTTATGAATAAAATTGAATACAATTTGACTACTCTTCTGAATGAGCAACAGGCTTACCAGAAAATGATGAGAGCTAAATTTCTGGAACTGGAAGTACACATTACTATCATTGAGAAAAGAGGAACGTCCTCCAAAAAGTCTGATGTTGTTTCCTCTTCATAAAGTAAGAGTATTCTTGTTAAGAAGAGCAAAGGGAAAGGGAAGAAGAAAACCGTTGGGAAAAAAGGCAGGGCTAACGCTGCAGACAAAGAAAAATGTTTACACTACAATGGGGAAGGCACTGGAAGAGGAATTGCCCTCAGTACCTTGCTGAGAAGAGAGCAAAGAAAGTAAAACAGGTAAACTAGTTCTTGAAGATTGCTACCTGTCCTCAGATTGACCAGTGGGAGATGGTGTTATCTGAAGATATTCTTATCAGCTTTTGTTATTGTAATAAAAGTTAGTTTATCTTGTATGTAAAAGAACAAACTGTATATATTTTGGTTGTAAATGAAGTGTTCATTAGTGAAAATTTTGTTTGTTCTATTGCATAACAATTTCTGTTAAGAACCAACCTAGTTAAAAGCTATTTGTAAATATTCAGATATTTAAAACGGCTAGAAATCAATAAAGGCAAGTAGTTATTTAACCTAAGTAATAAGTTTAGAACACTTGAAGAGTTCAAAGTGTACAAAACTTGTTAGGTAAAATTAAGACCGAAGTACTTCGATTGGATCAAAGTATAGAAAGTTTAAGATTTCTAGATCTATTTGATAGAACATGAAATCAAGTGAAAAACTTTCTAGTTGCCTTAAATTGTTTACTCAACATCATTCCAATTATTGGAATATTAGTCAAGATTACCATGTATTATTGATTTCCATAAAAGTTTGCATAAATTAATAAAGAGTTATTGAATTCACACTCTAAACAAAAGTTGTTTAGACAGGTTAGATGCGTCTTACTCAAAGAATTGAGAGTATCTTAATGTAGTGGGAGGAAAGTATGATTTCCTAGCCATTATTAAGAAACAAGTGTTGTGAGAATAAGATGCATTCCCCATATAGTTTAATAAGAAGTCTATTGTACATTAACATGTTTACAGCTATTCTCTCGGCTAAAGTGTTTGAGAATCAACAAGTAGGACTAAGAATACCAGATATATAGCCTAGGGCAAGTGGGAGAAAAACCAGGTATGGGATGCCCTAGTTTATTGTATTTCTCTGTAAAACTCAAAAACTCGATTTTATATAATCGGATATATAAGTTACCATTGGAGTTTTAGTCCAAGTGGGAGTTTGTTGGGTTTTCTGTTCTAAAACTCGTGGTTTGTAAACAATAAAACTTATTCTGAAATTTCAATAAGTTGTTATTGAATATATGAATTGCTTATTTCGTTTTAGAAATCCAATAAACTTAAAGATTCATGACTATTACATGAGTACTTGAACTTTATGTAGAGACATAAAAGTGGATCAGGTTCGAGTAAATGGTCAAAATGATCAATAGTATATGAATAAGGTTGGGTGCCTTATTCTGGTAACACTATTGGATGCGGCCCACTCTGTAGTTTTTACAAGGAGTTGTAAAGTGCTATAGACGATGTGATCCTAATTCGTACATGTTATGACATGAGGAGTGAGGGCATCTTTTACAATGATTTGTACAAGATCGGATCACGAAATCAACCATGCTTACTTTATAACGCTGTCCACTGTTAAGACTGACTATTTTAAAGCGATGACCTAGGACACTTGACCTTAATCCTAAGCTAACTATGAACTCTTGTTTATTTGGGATTATCCTTAAATTTGCATAGATGAGGGTTGTCTCAACAATGCTGGCTAAATAAACTTCCATTTCAGGGGTAAGATCGGGTAGATAGCTGGAGACATAGGGTGCAAGATGGAATTCGCTCCTACCTGCTTTCTGGGATAGTAGAGAGGTTGTTCCCTTAAATGCTGACTCTGGGTCTTGAACAAAGGGTCCCACCCTCTCATTGGCCCAAGAGGGACTCGGTTTATTGATCGGGTCACAAACCAATTGTTCATTAAAGGATCTGTGGGACTTAAGGAACAAGAGGTAATCTCGGGGATAAAATAGACATTTGACCCAGCCGTTATTACGAACAACCTATGAAGAGTTAACTTACTAATCATGGTCATATCGAGTGGTCATAATATATCTACAGTGAGGGAAGTGCAACTATGGACTTTAGTGAAGTGACCCATTAGTTAACGAATGGGGGTTAATTTGGTATAAAGAGTTTAGCCAATTAATCTCGAATCATTAGAGCCAATGATTTGTAGGTCCACAAGGTCCCCGTACTAGTTCGTAAATGGATTAGCCTTAGAGTAGCGTGATAATTTAATTTGAAACGTTCAAATTAGAATTAATGGAATTAGTAATTATATGTGATATAATTACACTTGTAATTTTAGAATCAAACGAAATTGGAACATTTAATTAATGCTTAAATATGATTTAAATATTAAATTCATGAAGGTGGAATTTGTGTAAAATTAATTTAATATTTGATATTAAATTAGAATAAATTAAATTGTTTAATTAATTATTTATTATTAATTTTATTAGAAAATTAATTTATGAAATTAGTTTTGTAAAATTAATAATGTTTTCATTTTTGAAATCAAATTGATTTTGAAAATCATTTTGTAAATTTGAAAAAGATTGGAAAACTCCATTATCTCAATTGACTAACTCACTCAAACTCCACCATTTCTTGATTCAAATCTCCAAGCATGAGATGCATCTCATGCAGCCTTCTTCTATGCATGATTATCTTGCAATAAATAGAAAATATTGAAGTGGAAATCGTTCATGCAAATGTGTTGCACTTGCTGAAGTTTTGTTGAAAATTAGTGAGGTTGAAGAAGGTGTTTTCAAGTTTCTGCAATGAGTTTCTTCTCCAAATTTCCTTCATTCAAGCTTATTTTGAGTCTCCCAACTCAATCTAAGGCTCCGAGAATAGTATGGAAGACCTTGAGGTGGTTCACAACAAGATTCAGAGAAGATTTGCAGCTAAATTCGAGAATCAAAAGGTTATACAAAGGTATATTTTGAAACCCTCTTGTTATTGTATGAGCATGCTTTATTCATAGCTAAAATTAATGAATTAGCATGCTTATTGATCCTTGTTGCTTCCTGCATGCTGATAGGTTTATCTGTAACTTCTTTGGAAATTTCACTCAATACTAGTTTACTACGACATTGACGATCTCTCATATGGTCTTCCTCTAAGAATGTAGCATTTATCGACACAAATACTTTGTTATCTTGAGGATCATAAAACATACCACTTTTCGTCTCTTTGGGGTATCCTACGAGTAGGCACAATTTTGTACGACATTCCAATTTCTTTGGATTTTGCACCAACACGTGTGCAGAACATCCCCAAATTCTGAAGTGGCACAAACTACCTTTACGCCCTTTCCACAATTCATATGGTGTTTCAGAAACACTTTTGGAAAGAACCATGTCCAAAATATATATAGTAGTCTCTACTGTATATCCCCAAAATGAATAAGGCAATTAAGCATAGTTCATCATTGAATGAACCATGTCTAATAGCATTCTATTTCTCTTTTATGATACACCATTCTGCTGAGGTGTACGAAGTGCTGAGAGCTAGGACCGAATTCCATGTTCTATCAAATAGTCTTGAAATCTCAAGTCCATATATTCTCCACCTCAATATGATTGAAGTGTTTTAATCGTTCTACCTAATAGATTCTCAACCTCAACCTTATACTCCTTGAACTTTTCAAGGGCTTCGGATTTGTGATGCATTAGATAAACGTAGTCATACCTTGAATAATTATTAGTAAAATTGATGAAATATTCATACCCTCGTGCTTTGACATTCATTGGACCATAGAGATCTGAATGCACAAGTTCTAAGGGTTCTTTGGCTCTAAGACCTTTTCCTTTAAAAGATCTTTTGGTCATCTTACCCTCAAGACAGGATTTACATGGAGGTGAAGAGTTGTCTCCTAACTAATTTAGTAGTCTACTCTTGACCAATCTCCAAATCCTATCGAGATTAATATGGTCAAGTCTTAAGTGCCAAAGATAGGTACTAGGAGAAACTTTTTGCCTTTTATTTTGAGTTTCAACTATTTTAAACATCTCAATATTTAAAATAGCTTTTGCCTCAGTTGGTCTTAAAACATATAAGTTATTTTCAAGTTTTTTCAGAACAAATTTGTATACCTCTTAAGCTAACAAACACTTTATTAACTTCAAAAGATACTTTATACTTTAAAATGGCTATGAGGAATGATCCCCCTCTCAAGCTACAAACATGTCATGAATGTTCATAATTAAAACATGAATACCATTTTACTATCTAAAAAGTGATTAAAATTGTTATAATTAAGACATAAACCCCTCCCCTACACTATAAGCATATTGCAAATCCACTTAAAAAAAAATACATAAACGCCCTTTAAACCTCCACAACTATCGGATCCCTACAAATAAGCCAAGAACAAAATTCTTTTAAAGTTGTACAATTAGGCTTCAAGATAATCTAAAACACAATTACAATATATACATCCCCCCTTCCCAAGCTATGAACGTGTTCAAGTTCCACCTAAATGCTATTTAAACCTAAAAAGTAGCAATAAATGCATAGAAAACGTCGAATGAATATCTCTCCCATAAATCCACCTAAATTTCTTTCAAGGCTAAACCCGTCATTCGATAGTCCTAAAAGCATATAACTCAACTCTCGGATCCCTACAAATAAGCCAAGAAAAAATTTCCTTTAAAGTGCACCATCAAGCTTCAAGATAATCTAAAACACAAAATTACAACATATACATCCCCCCATCCCCCAACACCAAGCTACGAACTTATCCAAATTCCTAAAAATATATAGCTCATATCTCAAAAGTAATATACAACTTTTGAGACTAAATAACTAATTAAATAGTCCTAAAAATATATAGCCCATTTTTCAAAAGCTATAAGTACGCCAAAAGAAAGTTCCTAAAAAGTGTCGGAACCCCTCCCTCCTAAATCCACCCAAATTTCTTTCAAATCTAAAATCGTCATTCAAAATGTCCTTGAAGCCTAAACTATGCTACAAATGTGTCGTAAACACTACAAACAACCATTTTACTATGTTATGAACATGTCGTAAATCCACTTATACAACTTTTGAGACTAAATAAGTAATTCAATAGTCCTAAAAATATATAGCCCATCTCTCGAAAGCTATAAGCCAAAAGAAAGTTTCTAAAAAGTGTCGGAACCCCTTTCCACGTCGTGAACCCCCTCTCTCCTAAATCCACCTAAAATTATTTCAAGACTAAAACCATCATTCAAAATGTCCTAGAAGCATAAACTATGCTATAAACACATTGTAAACACTACAAACAACCATTTTATTATACTACGAACATGTCATAAATCTACTTATATAACTTTTGAGACTAAATAAGTAATTCAATAGTCCTAAAAATATATAGTCCATCTCTCGAAAGCTATAAATAAGCTAAAAAAAGTTCCTAAAAAGTCTCAAAACCCCTCCCTACATCTTCACCATTTTTTGTTGTCTATAGTTCAATAAAAGAATTACTAGTCAGACATAATGAGATAATGAATAAAACTGTTGAACATAAGAGGAAGAAAAGAATCCAAGATTTACGTGGAAAACCATAGATCAGGGAGAAATAACCACGATAGAGATTGATTTTTATTATTAATTATGATACACAAAATACAAGAGAATAGGCCAAATAAATAGGCTAGTGGGAAGCCCTAGGGTACAAACAATTACTAAAATACCCCTAGGATTACAAGCTGATTTTCGACACTCCCCCTTAAATTGGGACGTAAATATCAATAAGGCTCAACTTGCTGACACAGTAGTCAAAGCTTTGTCTCAGTAACCCTTTTGTGAGCACATCTGCAAATTGTTGATTTGAGGGAATATAAGGAATGCATATACTTCTGTTGTCAAGTATTTCTTTGATGAAATGTCGGTCGATCTCAACGTGTTTTGTTCTGTCATGCTGAATTGGATTATTTGCAATACTTATTGCTGCCTTAATCTCACAAAACAGTTTCATTGGGAGCTCATTATCTTGATGAAGATCTGACAACACTTTCATCAACCAGATTTCTTCACATATCCCTAAACTTATGGCTCGATATTCAACTTCCGCACTACTTCTGGCCACAACTCCCTGTTTCTTGCTTCTCCAGGTCACTAGATTACCCCAAACAAATGTGTAATACCCAGATGTTGATTTTTTCTTTCAACAACAAACCCTGCGTAATCAAAATCAGTGTAGGCTTCAATGCAGCATTTATCAGACTTCTTGAACATTAACCCCTTACCTGGTGTACCTTTCACATATCGTAGGATGTGTTCAACTGCTGTCATGTGTTCCTCACAAGGAGCTTTAATAAACTGATTGACAACACTCACTGCATATGAAATATCAGGTCTTGTATGAGATAAGTATATCAATTTTCTAACTAACCGCTGATACCTTTATTTATTAACCGGGACACTGTTACTGGTATTGCTGAGCTTTGAATTATAGTCAACTGGGGTGTCAGCAGGTTTGCACCCAGTCATTCCTATTTCCGTTAGAAGATCAATCGTGTATTTTCGTTGGGACACTGAGATTTCGTCCCTTGACCGGGCTACTTCCATTTCGAGAAAGTATCTTAACTTCTCAAGGTCTTTAATTTCAAACTCTTTGGCCATCTTTGCTTTGAGTTTCACAATTTCATCATCATTATCACTGGAGAGCACAATATTGTCAACATGCACAATGAGAATGACAACCTTCCCTGAAGTTGACTTCTTCGTAAATAGTGTGTGATCTGAGTGCCCTTGGGTATACCCTTGTCCTTTGACAAAGGTGGAAAATCTGTCAAACTAGGCTTTCATGTAGCGACTTTCTCAGCTGACAGACTCGCTGTTTGAACTGATCTTCAAATTTGGGGGGAGGATTCATGTAGACTTCCTCCTCAAGTTTTCCATTGAGAAAGGCATTCTTTACATCCAGTTGATGCAGAGGCCAATCTCTGTTAACTGCAACTGATAGCAAAACCTGGATAGTATTGAGTTTAGCCACGGGAAAGAATGTCTTAGAGTAATCTACCCCAAAGGTTTGGGTAAACCCTTTGGCAACTAGCCTGGCATTGTACCGATCAACAGTCCCGTCTGACCTGACTTTATAGTGAAAACCCATTTGCATCAAACTGTCTTGTGCCCTTTGGGTAGGATCACCTGGTCCCATGTTCCATTTTTCTCAAGAGCCCTCATCTCCTCCATAACAGCAGCCTTCCAAACTTTAGTTCCCATTGCTTCCTGTATTTTACTCGGTATCACCCCTGTATTTAAACTGGTGGAAAACGCCCTAAATTCAGATGACAGGTTACTGTAGGTCATGTAACTATGCATAGGGTACCTTGTACATGAGTAAATACCTTTCCTCGGGGCTATTGGAAGATCAAGAGAAGCATCATGCTCCTTTAGTCTGTCAGAATTTCCACTATGATCACTAATCTCATTTTCTTGGGTTTCATCTTCAGACATCACCTTTTCACCATTATCTCTAGTATCACTCACATTTTCTAGAGTTGTGTCTGAATCATTATTTTTCGTAGTCTTCCCATATGCTATAGTGGTGCTGTCAGCACCTTTTCCTTCTTTTTCCTCTTTGCATTCGTTAGTCTCAGTACAAGTATCAATCTCATTAATTTCAGGAATACACGTACCTGATGTTGGGTTTGACTCATGGATCGGAGCCGGAGATGCAACAGGTAACGCTGTTTCCTTCCTGAGATTCTTCCTATAGTATGTTATCCATGGGAGTTGATTGGTAGGGAGGATATGACTGACATGTTCGGAAATGGGAGATGATTCCAAGGGAAGTCATAGACACAATTTGCTTCTTCAATTTTTGCATACCATGCACCGTCATGAGCACATTTCCAGATTGTCTCCCTACAAAGATCCATCTCCTGCCATAAAAGAGTCATTTACAAAGAAGTTAACTCACTCGAGCAGACAGTTGGACCCATGGGTCAATCGACCCACTCGAGCAGAAGATTGGCACATAAAGACTTATCGGCTTCTCTTGGAATGGCTCGACCACAGCAGTTTTCCGAAAACATGTTGAATCTGCCCGCTGATAAGAAGTCGCAATCGTCGGGATTTACTACGGCTGGCTCATCGCACCGGTTGGGTTGACCGATGAGAAGGTGCGGCTGGGGTCATGCGGCTAGAATCACTGCGGTTGAGAGTGGTCGAACGACTGAAAAACGTCGGGATCGAGCGACTGGAAAACATCGAGGTCGAACAACTGGAATGTTTGTTGTTCGGCTGGGATCTGGTCGACTGGGGATGAACGGTTGGAACTTGGCCGATTAGGGTTTGGGTCTGAAACAAATTTGATTATTTTTGGCAACGCGACTTAGAGGTATTATTCCATGGTTCCCGAACGGCTTTGGTGATATCAGCTTCCCGACTAGTTCCAATAGAGGTTGCCGATGGAGAATCTGGTTTATTTTCATCAATGATGGCTAGGGTTTCTCCACTATGCTCTGATACCATGTTGAAAATAAGAGGAAGAAAAGAACCCAAGATTTACGTGGAAAACTCTAGATCAGGGAGAAAAAACCACGATAGAGACTGATTTTTATTATTTATTTTGATATACAAAGTACAAGAAAATAGGCCAAATAAATAGACTAATGGGAAGCCCTAGGGTACAAACAATTAATAAAATACCCCTAGGGTTACAAGTTGATTTTCGACAAAAACAACAACGAATTTGCATCGTATTAATTCATTTTGCCTTTATAGAAAGGATTTTGACCCACAACAATGGTTGAAGTTTAGACATTTTCTACTCTTCTTATTCGTCTCCTTTTTTCGCTACACAAATTTAAAATTTATTATTACCGAAGTGAAACTTTGACTCTAAAAAAAACCTAAAAAGTTTCTAAAAGCCACTTTACCTCTCAAAACCAACTAAAAAAGCTTCTAAGAAATGTCTAAAAAGCACTTTCACTCTTAAAGTAATTTAAAAATGGCTAAGTTCCACTTTGATTCTCAAACACAAACTAAAAAGTTTTCAAGTGTCACTTTCACTCTCCAACTCAAACTAAAAAGCTCCTAAAATTTGTCTAAGTGACCCTTTGATTCTAAAAAAACTTCAAAAGTTCATTTAAGTCACTTTGACTCTCAAAACTAACTTAAAAGCTCCTAAACAGTATCTAAGAGGTACTTTCAATCTCAAAGCCAAACTAATAAACTCTTAAAAAGTAGTCAAATGATACTTTGACTCTTAAAGCAACTTAAAAAGTTACTAAAAAGTATGAATAACAAACATATTACCCAAAGAAACTAGATAACAATTGAAATTCATCTTGTAACTCCATGTCCACAAGAATAGCTTTTGACATGCTTTTTATATACGATATTTTTTTTACAAGCTTTTTGAACTCGCAATGCTTGTGCAGTCCCTCTAGCCATAATATATAAACAAATTAAGTTCCAAAACACACCCTTTTACATTTAGTTAAATAAGTAAGTGAGTTTCTCTCTCTAACTTTATAAATTTACTTTCTATTTTTTCCGTCAACATAAATCACATAAGAATGGAATATCAAAATTCTAATCATCATCCATATAGTTCAAATCTTTTCACCCCATTTTTTTTTCGACTATTTGTAGAAAAACAACAATTAAAAGATGAGTGTTTAAAACTGATGCTACAAATACAAGTAAGATAGAGAAAAAAGAGTATATTCAACTATAAGTTACAACCTTTAATTAAAACTCACTAATGCAATGTAACATTTGAAAAAGAGTATATTCAACTGTAAGTTACAATCTTTAGTTAAAACTCCTTTCTTCATTTCTTTTCTAATGCATTCATTTTAATCATTTGAAAATAACATTTGAAAAAAGAAGAAAAAGGTTGTTGGAAATGAGCTAATATACCATTTAAAAGTTTCAATTAGATCTTCATTTCAGTCAATGACACTCTAATACCCACCATTTAACTTTTTTTTAAAAGAAAAATCAATGTTAATCAACAAAAAAAGCATTATGTTAACACAACAGGTAAACTTACAACGTGCAATTGTCGGAGTTGGATTAGTGTGTAGCGTCGACATCGGAGGAGTGTGCGGCTGCTGGTGTCAGAAGAGTGGCCACCGGACCTTCAAGCTTGCAAAGAAAAAAGGGAATAAGGGGGAGGTGGAAGAAAAAAATGTGGGGGGAGGGGAGGAGTGGGAGGAAAATGGTGAAAAAGTGGAGTGAGAAAGGAAATGGAGGGAAAAGAAAGTGGGAATTAGGAAAAAATGGGAAGGAAAAAACGAGGGGAAAGGAAAATAGGGGAAAAGGAAATATAGTTTTTCTTTAAAAAAACTTTGGCCGACGCGTTGTGTGTCAGGATAAGTGTCTAGTTACGTCAGCATAAATAAGTAAAAAAATGTAGGTCTTGCTTCATTTTGGCTGACGAATTAAAATTACGTCGAGAGAAATCGGTTTATGTCGACGAAAATTTATGCATCAGGAAAAAAACATCGAAACATGTAAAAATTCTTGTAGTGACATTTGTTCTAACAAACAAGAGGTAAATATTAAATTCTTTCTTATATTAGGAACCAAAATTACATTCTCTAGTAAAATGAATCTATCCCCAAAAAACAACATCAAGTCTCCCACTGCTTTAGCTGAGACAACCTCTTCTGTTCCAACTTTGAGAGTTGTCTCGCGTTCTCTAAGCTGCCGCTAGGAACTAGTTTCCTAAAAAGAAACACAAATATGTTTAGTGGCCCCCGAATCTAGTATCCAAGTCGGAGTTATCATTCTCCACTAAACATGTTTTAAAAACGAGTAAATCATATTTACCTTATTTTGTTTCCTCAGTTTTCTTCTTAGCAAGGTATTTTGGGTAGTTTCGTTCCAGTGCCTATCTTCGTTGTATTGGAAACACTTTTCTTTATCTGCAGTTTTTTCTTTTTCTTTGTGGGTTGTAGGAGCCTTAGTTTTCCTTTTTCCCTTCTTTTTCATTTGAATACTTTTATTCTTTGAAGTGGAAGGTCCAGACTTAGTTCTTGAGGATGATGCCTTTTGGAACTTCTTTGAGGTAGTAACATTTGGTTCCCCTTCTTGTCCCTTAGTCTTCATAAGAGACTGGTATGTCTAGAGCTCATTCAATAGAGTAGTCAGATTATACTCGATCTTGTTCATCATTGCATTTGTGCGGAACTATAGGAAACTCTTCGGAAGAGACTCCATGATGAAACTAACCGGATTTTTCTCATAAATGACAACACTATTTACTTTTGCTATATTGAAATGGACTATCATATCCAGAACATGGTCTCTAACAGATATTCCTTCCTTCATGCAGGAATTGTAAACATATTTGAGAGCATTGTGCCTGACAGATGAGTATGGTTGTCCAAACATTGCTTGCAACGAATCCATGATCCCCTTAGCGGTGAACATGCTCTCGTGTTTCTTAGCAAGAATATTAGATATGCTCAATAAGATATAGGCTCGGGCCTTATCATTAGCCCTAATCCATTTGTCATAGGATTCCTAAACATTTCGATTTGTTGATGAACCAGGATTCAGAGGACATTCCTCTATTAAAATGAACCTAAGATCATCGATTGCTAGTATTGTATTTAAATTCAGTTTCCAAGTTGCGTAGTTGTCTCCGTTTAATTTTTCAGAGCGAGTAGTTGAACTAAAGAGCTAGACAAGCTAAAAAATAAACAAGTTCTATTAGTGAATTGCTATTAAATCCAATCAAGTTTTACCAAAAGTAATAATGTACCTATATAATTTATTATTTTTGCAACGATACTTTAGTGAGTCAAAATAACCGCTACTGAGGGGTAGTCAATTACTCATTCACTGAACCAAGACATTCTTTGCTAAATACTAATACCATAATAACTCTTCTTTCTGTAGCATTTAGTTATTGTTTATTTGGTCATGAACTTACTAACACTTAAATAATTCTTGTAAGTGTAACCGTCCATTTTCAGATCTCAAAGATCGGTCCCAATAAGTTACCGAATGGAAAGACAATGTTGAGAACGGACCTAAGAGACCCTATTCATTTATGAAGTTTTTGTTGTTTTGCCCTCATGTCACAACCCTCCGAATAGGTGGTCACTCTAGGACAAGACACAGGCGGAACATGAGAATCTCATGTTGCAACCTAATTAAGGAGACTATTGGATGTGTTGACACACTTCCTTCTCCCACTTACTATGAACAACTTCCCCTACTTATCTTTTTATTGACCCATGCAAACACTTTCTAAATGGAGGCCACGCCTAGGGCGATACAAAACCGAGCATGGATCTCACAGTGTGAAGTCTTAGAGATGCGAGAGCTAAAAATAATATCTCATATATATCATTTTTCTCCCATTGAAGTGTTCTAGATAGTTTGGGTATACTTTTACTTAGATATATTCCAACTAATTAAATGCAATTTAAGTCTAAGTGTTTATCCGAGTATAACTTTTATACTGGATTTAACCTATGATATCTAAGTGATAAACTCTTTAGAATCTCACATCGCTCGTGCATGCTCATAAAATTAGGTTTAACATAACTCAAGAACCATCTCGATCCCCAAGTAGCAGGTGTTCCATAAATCGTCAACTTAAATACCTCCAGCCTTAGATAGGATATTATCTGATGAGTTTTGTTGTAACCTTAGTTTTACAAGTTATCGACCTATTTTAACTATTAAAATAGGTTGTGATTGTTAACCTTATGTGCGTATGTAATTATCTTTGTTATAGATTTTAAAAGTCTAATTCATTTTATAACACTTATAACTTAGACAAAATCTATAACATATATCAAGGATTTCATAAATTAATATAACAACTAATATTAATTCTCTTGAAATCCTACACATGCATACTATATATTATAACACTTATAACATACTTTCAATGCATGAAACATGCTCATTCTATGGTGGGATTTTAAATCTATATGACATACTTTATGCATAAACAAAATTAATTTAATTAAAACATACATTCACAATGCATAATTAATTAAACACATTAAAGTGGACCTGCTATTTTCATTATTTTTGGCATCCTAGGCCATCAAACAACTAAATTATTATAATAATAATTAAAAACAGGTTTGAACCGCTCTTGAACACTTCAAACTAGCCCAAACCAGGTGAAAACATCTTGAATCGGACCTCCAAGGCTTTAAAAAGGACAGAACCGGCTAAAATGACCTGAACCGAACCGAATCGATCCAAATTGAACCGTTCTTCCTTCGCTCGCGTGTTTCTGGAAAAAAGATGAACAACATCGCAATGCTGTTGAGGAGCATTGTGACACTTCAACTCCCTGTTTTGGTTTCTGTTGTGCTTTACTCCAAATTTCTTCAAATTATAGCCTAATTTCAACTCTAATGACTCCATCAAATTTACAGGCCCTTCTTCACACATTAAAGCCCATATACAAGTGGGAAATTACAATAATTTCAATAGAATGAAGCTCAATTTGATGCCACAAACGTAATATATCCAACTTTAGCAACCAACACATTCATCTCATGAAAATTCACCCATAAAGCTTAAATTAATGCAAATTAAGTGCTTAAAATATGCTTTGTACCAACTGTTAAAGTCAAGAACATGAAAGCAGAAGCAATTAGGATCGTAAGTACTCTAATTGCATTAATTTTAAGAATCAAACATGCTTGTTTAAGACAGAAAAATAGTGTTAGATGAACAAACCTGCCTAATTTCAACTCTAATGACTCCATCAAATTTACAGGCCCTTCTTCACACATTAAAGCCCATATACAAGTGGGAAATTACAATAATTTCAATAGAATGAAGCTCAATTTGATGCCACAAACGTAATATATCCAACTTTAGCAACCAACACATTCATCTCATGAAAATTCACCCATAAAGCTTAAATTAATGCAAATTAAGTGCTTAAAATATGCTTTGTACCAATTGTTAAAGTCAAGAACATGAAAGCAGAAGAAATTAGGATCGTAAGTACTCTAATTGCATTAATTTTAAGAATCAAACATGCTTGTTTAAGACAGAAAAATAGTGTTAGATGAACAAACCTGCCTAATTTCAACTCTAATGACTCCATCAAATTTACAGGCCCTTCTTCACACATTAAAGCCCATATACAAGTGGGAAATTACAATAATTTCAACAGAATGAAGCTCAATTTGATGCCACAAACGTAATATATCCAACTTTAGCAACCAACACATCCATCTCATGAAAATTCACCCATAAAGCTTAAATTAATGCAAATTGAGTGCTTAAAATATGCTTTGTACCAATTGTTAAAGTCAAGAACATGAAAGCAGAAGCAATTAGGATCTTAAGTACTCTAATTGCATTAATTTTAAGGATCAAACATGCTTGTTTAAGACAGAAAAATAGTGTTAGATGAACAAACCTTTGTGTAGCTTGAAATTGAAGCGATCCTTTGCTTGTTTCTGATCATGAACACTTCATGGATCACCGATATAGTCTTCCTTGCTATTCTCCAGCCTTAGAACAGATTGTGAGATCCTAAATTGTGATGAATTTTGAGGGAAAAAGAGATTGAGAGAGTTTTGGAGTTAAAGTTTTAATGGTTCAAATTTAGCTTCAAAGGCCAAAATTTTCAACAACCATCTCTGTAATTTCTTCCTCAAAAATCATGCACATTCAATTAACCTCGACCAAATTCAAGCATAATTAAGTGGAATTTGAGGTATAAGGAGGAGAAAAGTGGGAAAAATCCATTAACTCCATTTTTCTTTGAATTTTCAAAATTAAAAAACAAATTAAATGAAAATTATTTTTCTCAAAATTAATTCAATAATTCATTTAAAACTAATTTTAAATATAATTAATTCTAATAATTAATTTTAAATAAAAAATAAAAATTTTAATTAATATTAATTTAATATCAAATATTAAATTATTTAAAATTAATTTTAATTAATTAAATAAAAATTTAATTAATTTAATATAAAATATAATTAATTAATTAAACAATTTAATTAATTTAATATCAAATATAATTAATTAATTAAACAAATTTATTAATTTAATATCAAATATTAAATTAATAATTAACATCAATCTCGATCATGACTCTTTATTCATGTGTACAATATTTAAATCATATTTAAATATTTCCAACTCTTCATATCAAACTCGCAATTAGACATTAAGTCGTTAAGAATATCAAATATAATTAACGTTTACTTCCTGAATTATATTTGAACTTTCCAAATTTTCTCATCACATTGTTCTAAGGTTTAGTCTGATATGAGCTAGCAAGGAGACCTCATGGACCTACAGATCATGAGCTTCAACGATCTGAGATTAACTGGCGAAACTTTTGAAACTAGTTAACCAACAGCTGCACTCTCCTCACTGTAAATATATTTTTGTCCATTCAATATAATTATGATTAGTAAGTCGATCCTTCTCAGGTTCTTCGTAACTTTAGCTAGGTCAAAATTACAGCTTTACTCCTGTAAATTACATGTTGTTCCTTAAGTTTCACTGATCCTCTAATGAACAATTGGTTTGTGGTCCAACTACCAAACCGAACCCCTTTCGAGCCAATTGGGGGGGGGGGGGGGGGGGGGGGGGGGGGAGGAGACCTGGAGTTAGCATTAAGAGAACAACCTATCTACTATCTCTAGAATTGGGTATGAGCAAATTTCATATTGTCGGACTATGTCCCCAACTATCTACCTAGTTTTATCATTAAAATGGGAGGCTTAATGAGTCGACAAACTCGGGTCAATCTCACTTATGCAGATTAAAGGATAATATCGAATAAACAGGAGTTCATAGTTAACTCAAGATTAAGATCAATTTACTTAGGTCATCGTATAGGAAATCCCCACTCGCATGTCTCCACATGAACGATTTAGAATCACAACGTTTTATCAAATACAAAATGGGCCACATCCATATTGTCCTCAGGGTAGGGTACCCAACCTTATCCTTATACTATAGACTGTTTTGGCTATTACTCGAACTTGGTAAACTTTTATGTCTCCAATATAGTTCAAGTATTCTTGCTATAGCCAGGGGTTCTTAGTTTATTGGATTTAGGGTTTTTAAGTCCAATTCACATATTCAATAACATCTTTTACTGAATAAACCTAAATAACAACTTTATTGTAAAATATAATATGTTTATTGTTTACAAACCACGAGTTTTAGGACATAAAAATCCAACCCTCGTGGTGGTGTTCTCCTCATAACTATTGTGTTCATGTTGATGCCAAGTTCGGAAGATCGAAAGGACGAGTGTTGTTGTTCGTGATTGGGAGAGAAAGTGAGAAGATGGTATTCTTCAAGGGTATGTGATATCATATCTTCTCCTTTCTATGTTTTCTCATTAGCAGCATGCTTAAGTTATAAATTTTTTTATCCTTGAACTTTTATTGCTTTGAATTATGTTGTATGTTTTGTAAAACAAAATCTAGAGATCGATGCATCCAATTGCTTCCGCTATGGAGAATTTCAATCCCTTCACAAGGATCGTAAGAACAAAATGTCTACCTTGTCTTAGGCATCGTACATTGACAAGATGCTTGTCAAATATTCGATGTAGAATTCAAAGAGAGGTTTATTACCTTTCCGGCATGGAATTATATTGTCTAAGGAACAGTGTGCTAAGACACCTCAAGGGGAGAAAATGAGACGGATCCCCCATGCATCGGTTGTTGGCAACCTAATGTATGCAATGCTATGTCTAGACCTGACATTTACTATGCAGTGGGGATAGTCAGTAGATATCAGTCTAATCTAAGATTAGATCACTGTACAACCATTAAAACCGTCCTCAAGTATCTTTGAAAAAATGAAGAACTACATGCTTGTGTATGAGTCTATGGATTTGATCCTTACAAGATATATTGACTCTAATTTTCAGATTGATAGGGATTCTAGGAAATTCACTTCAGGATTAGTGGTCACTCTTAACGAAGGAGTTGTGGTCTGGAGAAGCACAAAATAGGGTTGCATAACTAACTTTACCAACGGTATGTAGTGGCTTATGAAGCTGCCAAGGAGGTTGTATGACTTAGGAAGTATTTTACTAATTTGGAAGTTTTTCCAAACATATCAAAATCCATCACCCTTTATTGTGATAATAGTGGTGTTGTGCAAATTCCAAGGAGCCTAGAAGCCACAAACATAGGAAACATATAGAGTGCAAATATCATTTTATCTGGGAGATTGTGCATCAAGGGACGTGATCGTCACGAAAATCGCTTCGGAGCAAAATGTTGTTGATCCATTTATAAAGACTCTAACGACTAAAGTGTTTGAGAGTTACCTAAAGAGTATAGGTCTACAGACATGTTTCATCTAGTTTAGGGCAAGTGAGAGATTTTAATGGGCGAGTATTATATGCCTTAGTTTATTGTTTTACGTACTGTACTTAGCTTCTGTACTTTGTATTTGTACACCCCACTAGCTTTAGTACAAGTGGGAGATTGTTGGGTTGATGCCCTAAATCTCGTGGCCTTGTAGTTTGTAAACTTTATTTGTACAAACAAATTATTTATTTAATAAAATAAGTGTTATTTTATTTGACATTTAGATACATAAACTCAAAACCAAAAAACTAAGATCCAAGGTTATTTGATGTAGCTTAAACATGTATGTGGTGACATATATGCGGATCAAGTTTAAGTAATAACCTGAACAGACTGTAGTAGATCGATAAAGTTGGATACCTTATCCTAGTAACACTACAGATACAACCTACTTTGTACTTGTTACAAGTGTTATAAAGTGTTACAAATGATCTAATCCTGATCATTCATGTGGACACATGTGAGTGGAGGTATCTTATATAAAGAGTTTATATAAGATCGAACCACGAAATGATTAATATCTCTTTATAATGTTTTACTAGAAGAGACTTACATTTCACCAGGATGATCATAGGTAATTTAACCTTAACTCTGAGTGAGTTGTGAACTCTTGCCTATGAGAGTGATTTTTTTATCTGCACGGGTGAGACTGGCCATATTCATCGCCTCAATATGCCTACTATTTTGGAGATTCATCTGATTGGGAAGCTGGGAACACAATTCTATTGTAAAATGAAAACTCTTTTCATTTTATCCTTCAGTTATTAAAAACTGAAAATAACCTCCTACTTTCACGATTAATGGAGAAAATAACCAACCACAATTATTATATAATTGTTTAATTATAAATAAATATAATAACTAACTTATCATATTATATTTATAACCTATAGTTTTAATATCACATCATATGTAATATTTAAACCATAGTCCTTTTCTCCTTTATTTAATATAAATCATATTTATATAAATTCCTCCAATTAATGTATCTCATACATGAAATCAATTGTATCACATATAATTGAACCAATTTAATTATATCATATATAATCAAATTCCCTCTTGTTAATTTGAACACTTCAAACTAATCGAAAAATTGATTCTCAACTTGAATCCATTGAGCTACTAAGGGGACCTTATGGACCTGTAGCTTGAAGCTCCAATGGTACGTGAATAACTGACTAAACTCTTTAATCACGAAATCCACCATCCGTTAACTATCAGGCACTTCACTAAAGACTGACAGCTGCACTCTTCTCACTACAAATATATTCCTGTTTCCATTGGACATAACCAATCAATAGTACGATAATCCTTCAGAGATCGCTCGTAAGTACAGATGGGCCAATTTACCATTTTGCCCGTAGTTACATTTAACTGCTTAAGTACCATTGATTCCTCTAATGAACAATACATCATAGTCCTACTATGATTGAACACTTCTTGAGCCATGAGAAAGTGTGTGGTGCCACATCGTTCAAGCCCTGGAATCAGCCCTTAAGGGAGCAATCTATCTACTTACCCCTGCTTCGGAGAATGAGTGAATTCCATCTTATGTAGCTGAGTTCCCAGCTCCCTAATCAGACAAATCCCAAAGTGATAGGTTTGAGTCGGTAATCTGGTCACTCACACCCATGCAAATCAAAGGACCGCCCTTATAGGCAAGTATTCCCACCTCACTTAGAATTAATGTCATGTTACCTCTGGTCATCCTAGTGAAATGAAAGTCTCTATCATGAATTGCGTTATACAACGAGACTAAACATTTCGTGGTCCGGTCTTATACAAACTCCTTTGTATAGGACACCCCTGCTCGCATGTCTCCACATGAATGATCAGGATCAAACCATCTGTAACACTTTACAACACTTGTAACATCTACAAAGTGGGTCGTATTTGTATTGTCTACAGGAAAAGGTTTCCCTCCTTTATCCATATACTATAGACTATTTAGGTTATCACTTAAGGCATGATCTACTTGTATGTCTCTACATACATGCTTAAGTTACAATGATAACCAGTGATCTTAGTTTATTGGTTTATGGTTAATGCAAATAAAATATCCCATATTTCATAGACAACAATGAAGAAAATATCAAATATTATTACATCACAAGTGTTTGTTCATATAGGTGTTTACAAAATATAGGACCCTACGAGATTTAGGGCATCAACCCCAACACTTAAGGGAATAACTTCTCTACTATCCTTAATAGTGGGTAGGAGTGAATTCCATTTTGCATCTTATGTCCTCGGCTATCTACCTTGTCTTACTCCAGAAATGGGAGGCTTATTGAGCTAGTGTTGTTGAGTCAACCCTCACCCATGAAAATCTAAAGATAATCTCGTATAAACAGTGGCTCGTAGTTAACTCAGGACTAAGGTTAAGTTACCTATGTCATCGCTTTGAAATGGTCAGTCTTAAACAGTAAACAACATTATAAAGTAAGAGTGACTTATCTCTTGGTTTGATCTTATACAAACTCGTTGCACAAGATGCATCCACTCCTCATGTCACCATATGAACGAATGAGGATCACTTCGTTTGTGGCACTTTATAACAAATTGTAACAAGCACAGAGTGGGTCGCATCTGATAGTACTACTAGAATAAGGTACCCAATCTTACTCGTATACTATAGATTATTTTGGCTATTTACTCGAACCTGATCCACTCTTATATCTCCACATAAAGTTCAAGTACTCATGTAATAGTCATGGATCTTAATTTTATTGGGTTTATTTCTAAAACGAAATGAGCCATTTATATATTCAATAACTACTTTATTGAATCAAACTTCAATAACATCCAAAATAAGTTTATTGTTTACAAACCACGAGTTTTAGGACATAAAACCCAACAAATGATTAAGGATCACCCTAAAATTAACTAAGGATCGATATGGCAACCCTAAAGGGGGGGGGGGGGGGGGGGAGGATGAATAGGGTTTAATTAAACTTTTTTTCTAAATTAATCTAATTAAACTAATTAATACACTTTTTATAAATAATAAGAAAAATTCAATTTATGCAACAAATAAGATGACAAAAATGTGATAATTTAATTCTATCAAATTTTAGCAAATAAATAAAAACAAAGTAAAACATACAATAAATTGCTTAAATTAATTGCAAAAATAAAAAGGAAAGAGTTAGAGAAGAAGACACCGTAATTTTTATAGTGGTTCGGTCAAACTCGACCTACTCCACTCCCCAAGCGCCTCTTGGAAATTTGAATAAAATCTTTCCGACTCTTTCCACGGATTAGAGCCCAACCGTTACACCACCGCTTCTTTTACGGGTTCAAGAGCAAACCCGATCCTTTCCACGGTTTAGGATCAAACCGTTACAAATGTTGGAATTTTTGAAGAACACAATACAACTCTCCCTAGAGTGGATTTACAAGTTTAAACACTCAACAAGTTTATCCTCACAATACAATAACACTCTCTCAAGAATAAGATGAAAAGAAAAAAAATTGGGAACTTAGAGAGAGAAACAATGGAACTTTTGAGTTTTGGAGGATTATGAAATGTAAAATTTGTTGGTTGGAGAGGAAGATGGTTTATATAGAAATGGAAAAATTTTTAGAAACCACAATTAATTTGGATCATTGGATTTTGGAAAAGAAAAATCAATGGTGAAGATTTTAAACTAAACTAGTCGTTAGATACAAACAAAATATAATATTAAATTTCTTTTCTTTTGAAATTCTTTTTCTCTTTAAAACTAACCCAAAAAATAAAAAAACATATCATGTGTCAAAAACTAGCCGTTAGACACAAACATAAAATGATATTAAATTCATTTTTTTTAATTCATTCTCTTTAAAGTCAATCCAAAAATAAAAAACATACCATGTGTAAAATACTAGCCGTTAGACACAAACATAAAATAATATTAAATTTATTTTCCTTTTAAATTTCTTTTTAATTTCATTTTTTAAAATTTTAAATCAATCCAAAAATCAAAAGTCCATCATATGTTAATCTTTTAATGATCCACCATTCAACCAATATGCTGCCACATGTCTACATACAAATGGTCTGGTTATGCCACGTCATCCACAACGGTATTTTCTCCATAGACTTGTTTCGGTCATATCGTCTTCGTTTTAGCTCCGATTTGAGTGATTCAAGAGATGTTGGAATCGTTATTCCGAGCTCTACGCTATGGACATATTAAAACACTGAGATTTTCAGTAATTAAAAATTGAGTTTGTTATCATCAAAACATTGATTAATTAATTAGTTAAAATTAGTTAATTTGAGATTAAGGGCCAAAAGGCCAACACCACACACACTCGACCTAAAATTCAAGAGATGCACATCTTGAGGGTAAAGTATTCGCAAGTCTGGAAATGGACACATCAAAGACGAGCAAATGTACATACTACATCACTGTGCAGAACAATAAAACAATTTGCACATATTCCCAAATTGGGATATTAGCAATCAAATCCCTAATAATTAGCCTCAAAATCCCAACATGGGAGTAGGGGACTAATGTTATGGGTAATAATGGATCGGTAAAAGATGAAGATAAAGGTAAAATTAGGAGAGTTACTTAATCCCAAAAAAATGGACCTAAGATAGGTAAGAAGTGGGCCCCGGGAGAGTTCCTAACAAATAGGGAGAACAAGGCAATTGGGTCTTTACAACCTCTAGCCTGCCTCGACCTTAGAGGCCGAGGTCACGGCCAATAATCCCTTGTGAATGGTTGATTCAGATCAACCCTCTATTTTGTAAACATCCCTAGTGGCCCAAATCCTACTCTGAGTGTTTGATTTTCAAATAGGTAAAGGAAGTAAATTTTAAATCCTAAAGAGATTAAAAAAAAAAAAAAAAAAAAAAAAGGACCATGAACTTCATTATAAATAGAGAATGACAGCTCTGCAAAAGGTAAGTTCATCTCCTCCCTACAACTATTTGTTCTAACCTTTGTGTTGAGATCTTACTTAAACATCAAAGTGTTTGTGACAAGCACTACACTGATGTGTGTGTGTGTTTTTTTTAGTTGTTCTGTAGGTAACTTTTCTTCCAAATTATAAATTTACTGTTGGCAACATGTGAAAGTTAAGTAAGTTCACTTGGCCAGATTTTGCCATGAATAGAAATTGAGAGAACATATGCTTAATTTCAAATGCCAAAAAATCAAAAATGAAAATGATTATCAAACCGGGCCAAATGATTAACAAGTAGAATCTAAGTTAATAGATAAACAGTTTGCACTTTTTAAATAAGTTAACATATTTATTGTTCATGCTATATTTACATCACTAACATGTGTTATTGCTTATTATTTATGTTTCATAATTTTACTAATAATATAATGAAAATGTCGATTCATCGCGTGGAACTTCAAAAAATGAGAAAAAAAAATTGATGAAAATATTGTATCATGATTCCAAGTGAAGTGACCCTAACTCAACCAGCCCAATCTTAGGCCGAAAATCATTCTTTTAAAAATTATATAAATATTCACTAATGACTAGATATCAATTCTTAGGTTATATTATAAATTTAGGTCCTAAAATTTGGATTTGTATCTATTTAATCACATATTCTAAATGTGATTCTGTGCAGTTTTTTACCATATATTAAATGATAATATAACATGTTTCTTAAACAAATAACCTTATAATGCATTCCTTATTTCATCTACGGTTATAACTTTATCATTAATAACCTTATAATTGCATTCTTATTGACTTTTTTCATTAATTACTTGACAATTACACTCTTATACCCTTTATCTCTTATGTATAAATGACACCCACCACAACTAAACCCTTTTTATTAATTATTATATTATTATATAATTTTTCCTCTTTTATTTACACTACTATAATTTTCTTCCAAGTATCATCATACTGATCTATGTTTTTTTTTTTAAGAAAATCAAAATTGTGTATTATATTCAGTGACAATATGAACATAGTTTAATGGACAAAAAATTATATTATTAATTTTGAAGTCTAAGATTCGATCTTCTAATAAAAAAAATCAGACAACGACATTATTTTTTAAAAAGATAACGACAATGACATTAATACAAAGTAGTTAAGAATAAAATATCTTAATTTGAAGCACAAGAGTCCAATTGAACATTGTTCAATTGACATACAAGCGTATTTGTAATCACGAAGATCTTTAGTTTGACACCCCTAACTCCACTCATATTTTTTTAAAAAAAAATGAAGTACAAGAAAAACGACCTAAAATAAACTATTTGAAATTTATGATGAAAATTAAGGGTCATTTTCAAATATAGTAAAATGAACCACAATATTTACAAATATAACAAAATGTCACTGAATATCAGTAATAGACATGAATAGATTCACATTTTGTTATATTTGTAAATATTTATAGTAGTTTTTTTTCATTTAAAATATTTTTTCTAAAATTAAACATACTTAACTATAAATAAGTTAACCTAATTGTTAAAATTAGCTTTGAAAGCTGTACAAAAATTCATCGTAAACAAACAAATTTCCAAACAAATGAAAGAGAGAGTTTTTTTTGTTTTGTTTTTTTATTATTGCAATTTTCACGAGATGATGATAAGGACTGTTAAGTCATACCACAGAATTTTAGGGGCTTTTACGTAATATCAGGAATTTAGAAGGGCGAATGCCACGCTGGCAATCGTTTTTCTGTTGGTTTCCTAGTTTTTATTTTTTACTCTCTCTCTTTCTTACACCAAAATTTCCCTCTCTTCTTCTTCATCCTCTTTCAACAGAAAATCCAAACCCTAGAGAGAGAAATTTGCTCCTTGAAGAGATTCTTATGTTTCTCTTTCACCAATTGAATTTGGTGATAAATACGAAGAATTAAGAACAAATCATTTGGATTCCGTTCGAGGAAAATGGAGAAATGTGTGTGAGGAGTACCTGATTTTGGTTAATCCGTCAAACCTACTGTAGAATTGATTCTGTGATCTCATCTGTTTGATCGGATTCAACTTTGAGAATCTGAAAGAATCGAAGAGCAGTGATTTTTCTTCTGAATCCGTTAATGGTTTCGAATCCAGATCTCGTCTTCTATGCTTGCATTGCAAGAGGAACTATAATCCTCGCTGAATTCACAAGAGAGTCAAATCTCGATGACTTAGCTTTCAGATGCATCGAGAAAGCTCCTCCTCATCACTCAATCTTTTCTCATACCGTCAGAAACAGAGCTTACACCTTTTTGATCGAAGGTCCTTTTGTTTATTTCGGAATCTTCCATGAAGACCTTAACAAATCGGAGATTTGTGGTTTCTTAAACCGCTCAAGGCGTGTTTTCGAGGAGTTTCTCGAAAGTGAATCGCTCAAGGGTTTTGAGAACTTCACTTCTTACTGTTTTCAATCGCAGTTCGATTCGACTCTCCGGTATCTCGTCCTAGGATCGAATCTGAACAAAACATCGTCCAATGCATTGAAAGGTACTCAGAGGTCGAGTTTGGATTCAAGTAAAAGAAAGCAAATACCACTGATTTCTAAGTTCTCGAATCCCGGGAGCTTAATGAAGAAGAAGAAGAAGGTGATTGGGGATGTTAATAGTGAAGGAGGGAAGTATGCAATGGACGATTCTGTGGATCTGTATGATGATAACAATGGTTTATGCAGTAGAGATATTACATTGCTGATGCAGAAGAATGGTTCTCATCTTATTGAGCGTCAAAAAGCAAAGCAAGTATGGCGTAAACATGTGTGGGTTGTTTTATCCATTGATTTGTTTGTATGTCTGGTTTTGTTTGCCATATGGCTTTGGGTTTGCAGGGGATTTCAGTGCATTGAAAGCTGAAATTCCTGAGGTTTTGATGAATTTCAATCCTTGATTGGCAGAAATGACAATTCACTGCATAAACACAAGGTTGAAAACATCATGTGTATGATTCAAGCAAGCTTCAAGTTTGTATATTTTAATTTGCTTTGCTGATAATCTTTCTGGGATTCTGGGTTCTTTTTTCCTTCTCTACGTTTTGTATGATTCTCAAAAAGACGATAACAATTCAATGGAGTCTGGACTCTGGTTTATCCAAATGGAAATAATCTCTGTTTTAGTCATTTCTCAAATCTGAAATTGGGAGAATCTTGCTTGTTAATGTTAAAAAATGTTTGTACAATCTCAATTACAAATCAATTTCAAATTGGTCCTGATACTTGAAAAATAAGAACATCTCCCATTCTTGTTGGAGCTAGTTCATTAAGAGTTCATCTATCCACATGTCATTATCACATTAACTTTAAGGGCAGGAAGGTCAATAAAACATTTAAGTTCAAGGGCATTTTAGGAACAAGATATGATTGGATGTTGACTTGCATTCAAGGAAGAATTTATCTGATTTGTTAGATCAACCATGGAGTGGTTGCTAAGGGATAAAACATATTCACCAAAAATAAATAAATAAATAAATAGTTAGTTTCCAAATGAACCGTTAAAATAATTAATGATAACGTGACAATAGGTATTATATAGTACAATCTGGGCTGGCAGATTCTAATAACTAGGGATGATTTCAAATACCTGTCAGTAAATTTGCCTTGAACAAGCCCAAAAGGTAGCATTGTACAAGAGTTATTTACCATCCAAACTACAGTAAGAGACAATCAAACTACACAAACTGTACTTTCAACCTCACATGAACAAGAGTATTCCGTTACATGTATAACTGTATTATCAGATCCCGAATTCATAGAACTTCAGCGAAATACATTGAGATAAACTCTTATTACAGTCCCTCTCCTAACCGCAGGGAGTAAGCTTCTTATTGCCTGCACCTCGAGGATTGTCGTCTTTCCAATCGTCCCATGCCCTCGCCTTCTCCTGAGCAGCATCATCGTCTTCGTCTTCGTCTTCTGCACTAGGTCCAGGCTTTCGATTGTTGTCCTTATGCCATGCAGAGTTTGCTTCTTCAATGTACTTGGCAGTCCTCTCTTGCCATTTGTTCATCATTTCCATCTCTCTCAGCCCAGCCTCCTCGATGCTCATGGTTGGCAACCTTCCACAGAAAATTCAGCCCATAAATTAAGTGCACAATATTCTTTTTCGTAACCAAAAAGTTGAAGTTCTAATTTTCGAGGCCATTTAGATTATTATGATAAAACCTAAATATATTAAGATATAATAGATAATGAAATTACACGATAAACCAGGTAATTCAAGGTACTTGGATCCTCCCAATCTCTCGAGATCACTCTCAAGCCCTAATCCACTCACCAAAGCATTGCCCATCTTCCTCCTTACTGTATTTATAACCAAACTTCCCAAACAAACTACTTTTCTAATTACTACTATACCCTTAATATCCCTCTCTAATACCATTCCTATCCTCCTATTATTCCTCCAAATATAACACATTTTGGGAAAAAAGAGCTCGTTCAACATTTTCCTTCTCTGTCTACTGTACAAGAATAGAAAATCTAGTCAGACTGACTGTATAACAAATGACACAAATACGTACCTAAAGCCAGGTTGGAAAACCTGGGCAGCTAACCTCTCTCTCTCACTCGTAAGGGGTCCACCATTCACAAGACTTGCTGGTCCAAATATCATAGGCTGATGTTTGTGTTCATGTGCTTGGGAGACATTTGCTCTTCCTTCTAAGACATCCTGAGCAAAAGTTGCACAAGTGATTGGTGGTGCTGGTTTCGAATATTGAGCTCTCACAACACCGTCACGATGCCAAGCTTCTGCTCTTCTCATTCGTTCATCAAGAATCTCTCTGGAAAAGTTCTTGTCCCCATCCTGAAATATATAGCAAAGAACAAATGCTCTTAGACCTCTAATTCAATCGATTATTTTATGCAGATCTGATAATGAACTGCCTAACTAGCCAGCCAAACACTTGCGAGACAAAACATTTTTTCTCCAGTAAAATTCCCAAGTCCAAAGAAAAATGAAGGGAATACACTTAATTTAACACATCATATCACCAATTAACAATACAGTGAATGCACAAACAATGTGTGAACCCCTTGTACATGTTTCCACGAAGTTTGAAGTATGGTTTCCTGTTCCTACCTTTTCTTCTTTTTCCTTAATGGAAGAGAGCATCTCCTCTTCCTTCTTCAGCATCTCTAGCAAATCAAAGGCCTGAATATAGAGCATTCCGAGAAAATCTGAGTACAATCCTAGAGGATAACAACCTGAAGATGTTGAATAATTCTGCATAACTCACCTTGCAGATTGCCAAAGTGATGGTCGTAAGCCAAGCCTGTAGAAAAGAAAGAAAGCAACTTAGTGAACGACTGACAAAAACATAAAAATCTATATCATCTCCATCAAACACTGACCAAAGTCTAACTGCACCACTTTCTGAGTGAAAAAGAATGTTTCACTCAGTACGACGCAACACTTAGCATGCATAAGACATATTGAGGTTTCGTTGAGTTCTGACAAATTTCTTTCTTTAAATAGTGGAATAACAAAAAACAGAAAGAAATGCAATCCTGATTTTCCATGAGATATAGCCAGGATGCAGCTAAGGTTGAAGATATAAAAGAACCACATCACCATCTGTCTTGTTTTATTTGTCTTTTTATTTTTCGAGAAAGCATGAACTATCATAAACAATAAATGTGAGGCCACATTGTATTGCTGTTCGTTTCAACTTCCATTAATTTGTTTAATCAAATTTGAAGTATCCTACAGCCTGAAACAGGCAATGTGACAGAAAACAGAGAGAAACGAGATATTACTGCTAATATAATCTCATAACTAACCTCACGCTCCTCCTCTCCATCATCGTCCAGCACATCCTCCTCTCCTGCCTCTATAGGAGCAGACAATGCAGAAGCTTTGCTTGAACGTCCACGGCGCTCTTTTCGCTCCTTTATCTCAAGTAACTTTGATTCAGCAGCCTTTTGACGTTTGAACCTTGCAATCTAGTAACAAATTTTCAAAAATAAATGCAAGTTGACTGCAATACCATCCACAAATTATATTTAGAATTATGCAAGAAATGAATTATATAAAATCTGTGCCATGACATCAGAACTTGGTCACTCCATTATTAATAATTCTTTACTCAATATCTCATGCACAGATAATAATCTCAAAAATGTGATGCGAGCATACTTACTTTCCTAGCCCTTCGATCTGCAAGTGAATTTCCTTCAGTAGATGTTTCAAGTTCCTCTTTTGGCAACAGTTCCATAGTCTCACAAAACGAAATGAACTCCTGAAGAGATGCCAATTACTCAAGTTTAAAAAAATTAACAATGAAGCCACAAAATAATAGATTAAATTCACTATTCAACCCCACATAATTCATTTTACCCTGAAATATAAACCTCCAATATTACTGAGGTAAAATTGTAGGCAGCACCCACCTTTAATTTTGCCTGGGAAGCCCTAAGGAGCGGTATCCTGTCATCTTGTACAATCTTCTCAGTCAACTCAGCAAGATAAAATGGCACCTGCAGGAAGCAACTACCAGAGTAAGATAAAATATTTGGATTTTCTGGTGACTGCAGAAAAGGTCATAAAAACTATCTACTTCAAACAAATATCACTCACCAATCGCAATTACTGAAACTGACAGATCTCAAGCAAAATAAAATTTGAGGGAATAAAAAATACATTATTTCAAAAACTATTTCATACTCTGAACACTACGGGTAATGGAATTATAAACAATGAAGAAAACATATTGGCAAAGAGTTCTATATCTTCTTTCTTCATATACATTTAATTTTTGAATAAAAGAAATTTTTTATCTGAAAAATATACTGGCAAAAATCTAGAATACTTGTCTATTAATTGCTCGATCATTAGAAATTTCTGTGGTGCTTGCTCCCTAACGTTTGGCTTCCACAGGTTAGTCTAATACATTGATAACTTTCAATGCAAGGTGGATAAGGGACAGAAGCATAAAGAATGGGTCAAACTCCATTTTGCGAGTTCTTTGAGAAACTTGAGATGATGGAAGTACATGAAAGATGTCAGGAAGGCTGGTGGTATTACATTATTCTTGAGATCTCTATTTGGGCTTCTATGAATACATGGTATTGTAACTTTCTGCTCTTTATCACTTAAACAAAATGAAGTGCCAAAAGGCTAAGCAGTTGCTTGATTCCCTGTTCCCTCATAATTTTCTAACTACTTTTTTGTTCAATTACTGACCTTATTTGATAAAAAATTTTAGTTTTCAAGTTTTGAAAATTAAACTTATAAACACTATTTTTAACCATAGATTTCTTCGTTTTCTTTGTTTTATTATCTACTTCCTAAAATTGTTTTTCCAAATCCAAGAAAACTTTAGAAAACACTAAACAAATTAATGGCTAAAAACTTTTTTCTTGTTTACGGAATTTGACTAAGAATCCAAATGTGATGTGAAAATCACAGTAAAAAAAGCACAATTTCAGACACTAAAAAAAAATCCTCATCAAACAGGAGTCTAAAGAAACCAAAAAAAGAAAAAGAAAATCAAAACTTACCAGAATATATTTAAGATTTCCCGTGCTGATATCCTCCTTAGTCTCGTTAGCTGAGAACAAACCCAGCTTCCCAATCATGTCCTCACACTTCCGTAATGCATCACAACCCTTCCTCACAACATCCTAAATTTCCCAAAACGAAAGAGGAAATATAAAACCTCCAAAGTCCAGAAACCATAAATAAAAATCCTGATAAAAAGAACACGAAGCTACGAAAAGGGTACCTGATCCGACCCAGACTCAGTTGCAGTGTTATGAATTTTCCTCGCCTGTTCGAAAATCGATGGTAGAGGCAGGTCCTCCATTTAGTGTAATCGCGAAGGAAGCAACCCTAATCGTCGATTCAAAATGGATTGAAAATAAATTCACTTGTAAAATTCGGGCATCGGAAACCGAAACCCTAAGTTCCGTCGATTAGAAACGGGAAAACAACGTTGAAGTATAAATAGTTGGGACTCTGAGAATTAGTTTCTTGGGAGAGAGAAAACAGAAAATAGGAGAACGGCGATCGGAGTTTGATAGTAATGAGCCGCCGCTGCGGCCAACGGTGATGTTAGCGTCTTAAAGGATTCGGTGTTGACGCGTTCACACAGTACTATGGTGTGCACTCCGTCAAGATCTTACCACGTCAGCAAATAACAAATTGGCGGTTCTTGGTAGAAGCCAGAAGGGACTTCTCGTTTCTGGAAACTAATGTGGTGTGGGCCTTGGGCCCAATGATTGGAAGATCAATAAAATCGGCCAATAAAATATCTTGCAAGAGGCTTTTGTGGAAACTAACATGGTGTGGGCCTTGGGCCCAACATAAATTGCTCGCTTTTAAAAAATTAAGGACGTGTAGATAGTAGAATTGAAGAAAAAAATCTAAAAATATATTAAATATTATGAGATCAAGTTTCGTACCCAAGACAAGTACTCAATTTATAAGTGATTTAATATCAACAAGTCAATCATCAAGTTTGATTATTATAACAAATAATAAATATAAATAGTAAATGAAAGTCTATCGGTGATAGCCACTAATATTTAGTGATATTTTCTATCACTGATAGCTTAATCTTTGATTATATTTTCATAGTTAATAGTCACTTATAGAAATCTATCATCAATAGCCAACTTAGTGAATTTAATTAATAAAGTTGAATTTCGAACTAAAATGTAAGTGAAATTCCTAGAAACTATCACTAATAGCATGTTTATCAGTGATAGAAGCTAACATCGAAAAGAAAAGGGACTTATAAATGTTTGAGAAGGACAAGAAAGGGGAAAAAATGTGTTCAATGGCAATGATTGATAGAAACTACTACTAATAGCATGTTACCAGTGATAGAAACTAATACTAATAGCATTTTATCGTTGATAGAAGCTACCCGATAACACGTTATCTGATAGAAGCTAACTCGATAGCACGTTATCGGTGATAGAAGCTACCACTGATAGCATGTTATCAGTGATAGAGAACTATCACTAATAGCATGATATCAGTGAGATTATTGATAGCATCTTATCAATGATGTTATAAGTGAAAGAAGCTATTACTAATAACCACAATATGAGTAATGTTAGTGATATCGGTGATAGAACTTAGGTGATATCTATATATCGAGTTTCTTTCAAAGATGATAACCAATTATAGAAGTCTATCATTGATATCCTTAAGTGTTAATAATTTAAAGTAAATTCTAATTTATGAAAGTCTATCAGTGATAGCGACCGATAGCTGCTACCAGTGATAACCATGATAAAAGATTATTAATGATAGCTACTGTGATAATCAAAGTTGTTGGTCTTTTTTCAAATTTGATCACTATTTATAAATCTATCATTGATAGCCATTGATAGCCTTAAGTATTGATATTTCAAGGTTGATTCCAATTTATGAAAGTGAATCAATGATAGCTACTGATAATTGATAGCAAATTAAAAGCTAATATTTCAAGATTGTATTAATTTTTCTCAAATTGAAAGTTATTGCTGATAGCAACTATTATCGATAGCAATTGATAGAAGTTATCAGCGATAGCAGCTATTAATGGCTATCACTGATAGTTGCTATCCGTGATAGTTTTAAATTTGAGAAAACTGGGAAGCAGCGAGCAAAATGGTGGCTAGCCATGAATTTTTTAGTCTTTTACCATTTTTTTGATCTATATATACAATTATTTTATCTTTGTATTACATATTTTATTATTTTGGACTTGAATTCTATTTATGCAACTAGCCCAAAAATTTTAAGAAAAAAAAAAGAAAAAAAAAAGAAAGAGTCTAAGTTGATAAAAAAAATGGGAGTGTTGGGGAAAATCACAGAGTTTAGTATCTTCTTATTTGGAATTACATTTTTAACTCCGAGTAAAAAAAGTGTTAATTTTTCTAAATGTAAGGATTTATAATTTAAAATAATGATTATACCGAGTAAGACCAGGTTTGCTTTCAAGTTTAAAGTAAGTACATCATTTTTCTCTAATTTTTCTCCTCACTTATCTCTCCCTCTTTGTACACATTATTTTCTCTTCATAATTAGTGATTTATGATTTTATTTTAGTCAGGAAGTTAGGTTAGTTCAGATGATCAAGTTGACCATCGGTGTAATATTTTGTTCAACATGCTTTGATACTTAAGTCAATATTGAGATCGAAATAATACTGAGCACAATTTGAATTTAGTAACTTGGTTGGGATGTGGACTTTCCATACTGTTTCCATTGTGTAGATTGGCTAGTTGTTTTTCTTCAATTTGTTCTTTGAAATGTCAAGGATCTTGTCTATAACGAAGTTGTTTCATATCTGAATATTTCTTTCCTTATCGAATGTAAATTTTATGTATGGTTTTCCTTGTTATCGCCTCTACGATTATTTTCATGTGTGAATCTTTCCTAAATTAATGTCTAGTATATATTTGGTGTTTCGGCTCTTGGTTAGGTTAAGCAAGATATATTTTTCCCAAGAGGAATCACGATAGTAGTTCTTCAAGAACATTGGGATGATTCTTTTGTGTTTGTATGGTTACAATTATCTTTTATTCTAATGCAATCTTACCGCTGTAAATCTTATATTGTAAGTTTGAAGTAAGCAATCACATATACTATACATTTATGTATTTGAAGGAAGCTATTATTTGAGTTGTTATTAAAACAGTTTATGATTTGCTAAACATATATTTAGGAGGACCATAAATATTGTACTTTAAGGGGATCACAAAGGCGTGCTTTATCTAGAGTAATATTAGAAGTGAGAGGATCTCATACTTAAGGGAACCTAATTGAAACTAGAGGTTAGTTTTGTGTGAGTCAATGTTAGGTGTATCTAACATATAATAACTGTGTTGTAATTGCTGAAATTTGATACTAATCAAGTTTCTTTCTGTTGGGCAATCTACCCCTAAGACGTAGGTGACTTTATACCAAATTGAGTTACCAACTTTTGTATTGTATTCTCAATGTTTATACGTTATGCTACACATCTTGTTACACTTTATGCTAAGGAATTCCTTGAATATGTTATTTGACGCTTCCAATGTCCTTCAAGCATAAATTAAATTTGTATTTAGTAATATTCAATTATTTATGGTTTATTTATGATTATGTCCCTAGGGTTCAGATAAGTACTCTATATAAACTCTTTAATCTTAGATGAGCCATATTCTGTATTTTGTGGTATTCTCTTTAATAAAATTCTTCTCACTTGTCCTGTGAGCATATATTATTAGTGAACCATGTAAATCCATGTACTAATTATTAATTTTACGTTTTCTGCATTCTCTTTCGTCGATTCCATAACACTAGAGCTTTATATTTGACAAGAATCGGCAATTTGATATTTACACACTTTTTCACATACTTATAATAAATCTCATTGGGCATTCTAGCTTGTTAGGCCCTATACATGGGGTCAATAGTACCAGAAGGGGTGATCATCTCATGGTCATCGTTTTGATCAGCAAGCCCACTCACAATCTCTTTACCCCTTCAAATAATTGACTCTCACTTCGTCTCAACTATATGACTCTTGAGAACGTACTAACGTAATAGATTTATAGGCTTAAACGAAACATCACATCAAGCCAAATCAACCCATTACAACAATATAATTCCATTCACCATCCAAAATTTTCGTATTAAGCTTTTTATGAAATGTAATCATTTATCTCAATAACATACTTTTTGTTATTCATATTATTCTCGAAAGTCGAGTCGTTGTCACGGTGTAAAGCATAGGGACTAAAAATAGAAAGAGAATGGAAATGAAATACGAAAATAAACAACACATCTAAGTTAAACCCTAATATGAGAGGTGGAAAAGTGAGAGAAGAAAGAAATATGCTTAAGTACAAAGAAGATGCTTATAGCATTGGAGGAATGGGAAGAAGAGACAATGGGGAGGAGGAAGGGGAGGTGAGGGTGCCTTTTTAAAGGGCACAAACTTAAAGACTGCGATAAGATAGATTCTTTCTTTCTTTCTTTCTTTTTAATTGCACATAAAAGAAGAAAGTGGTGGAACCACTTCATCAAAGGGAATTAACAACGATGCATAGGACTCCACCACTTGCTACCTAACACTAAACTATATTGTAACCTAACATCATTTTTAGGGGCCCTCCGTCTTGCTTGGTGTTTGTGGAGACGAGGCCTTGTAAAGACATTTTTTGAATGAGATGGGAATCTTCGTTTTCAAAATGAAATCTTCTTCTTTTTTTTTTTTTTCTTTCCTTTTTCCTTCTTGATTTTAGGAACGAAGACGAAGAATGCATTTTTTTTTCATTATTATTATTCTTAGACTTTGAACATATACATCTCATTTTTTTTATTCTATTAGAATGGAATAGAATAAAAATATCTTCCAAATAAAAACTACGCAATGCATGTTTACATGTACATCGACACTAAATATTTAAACGAAGTTGGAAAAAAGAAAAAAATAAATAAAACGAAAATGACTCCTCAAAGGCAACCTATTCCCTACAAATTCCCCATGGAAAAATAAATCTCCTCTCTCCTTTCTTTCCTAAAAGTTAAACCAAATCCAAGAATAATGTCATAAACAAAGTATATTTTTATTCATACATAGGCTCATCTTCTATATAATTAACAACATTTTGTTTTAATTACTACATGTTATAATATTATTACCTTTACTTATTAACCTAAACTTTTAGATCAATTAATAATTTAATAGGTGATCAAAGAGATCTTGTGTTCAAATCTTATTTCCTCCTAATGGGTCTTCTACATGTTTCATACATTTTAAGCTCATAGGTGAGAGAAGTATAATACAACATTAAATTTACCTTCATCGAGGGTCAATCAGTGGTTTGATATATAAGTGTTACGAAATCGACAATTAAAGAACATAAAAAGGAACGTAGAGATAGAGAAGATCGACACAAAAATATACGTGGTTCACTAACGGTGTGTTAGATATGTCCATGGGCAAAGGGAGAACAGTATTATCAGTGAAAATATTTTCAGAAAATTACATCAAACGATGTCTCTAAGGTTAGAGAGTTTATATAGCGCATTACTTTAAACCCTAAGGTTATAATTGTAAATAACTAAAAATAAATAAATATGCTAAATACGAATTTTGAATAGGTTTGAAGCGCCAACAAACAAGTTCAGGCATTCCGCAAATCGATACAAAAAGTTTAATCGGTTAATGAATAATATAAGACTATTGAAAAGAGAAATGGAGAGGTTGACAAGTTTTTATAGGAAATAAAAAAGAGAATACTTTAAAAAACTATTTGGCAAAGCTTAGAAAAACATGGCCACCTGAGAGAATAAAGTAAAAGGAAAATCCCATATCCAAAAACATTAAAACAAAAGGGGGAAGGGGGAGAGTTGTGCTTGGTTAAATCACTTCATTCTTTTATGCCTTACAAATATATATATATATATATATATATATATATATATATATATATTTCAAATGTATATAGATGGGAATTGGTAACCAGCTAGCTATTATATAACATATGTGTGTGTGTGGTCCTTATGATGATATTACACCCACACATTGTTGAAGATAGTTGTTTTTCATATGTATTATCTTTTCAACTCCTAATTCCTTGAAAGCTATTTGTCTTCACCTCCCACACATCCCTATACCCTAAATATTCCATCTTCATCAAACTAATTCAATTGTATAAGTACTTAATATCAATTTACATTCCTTTACTTTGTAATGATTTGTGGTTAAAATCATATCAAATTTGTATAGTTCATTCTTTTTTGAAATTTCCACTAGTAGATAGGAAGAAAAATGGACGAAGATGAGTGCAGATGAAAAATCGTTACTATCTATTTGATATTGTGGAATTTTTCTTTAATTTACCTTGATTATTATATTTGGAGAAGGTTTATACACATGCAAAAGTGTGATGCATTAACAATTGTAAAACAAAGTTATAATGAAAATGGTCTCAACTGATTTGTTTAGGAAAGTTTAGGGTTTAAATTGATGCAATTATATATTATTGTTGGATTGAGTATGTTATTTGGTGCTTCGAACAATCAAATACGAGAGTCTCGCGAGTCAGATTCCAGGCGCATATGTTCTGTAATCTGTATTTTCTCTCTAATAAAACTGTTTCTATCTGCCTCATGGGCGTAGCTAACACATTATTTGTAAACTACGTAAATCAGTGTGTTAATTCTTTTTTGTTTACATTTTTCTATTTATCTATATTTGTCAATTTCATAACCATTATTATATTAATACTCTAGAGTTTCTAATCTAATCTCTTTTTTTTTTCTTTTTAATTATAACCCTTCTTATATTACATTACAACTCTCTCTTTTTCTATATGTTTCTCGCATAGGCTCTCTAATGATATATATATATATATATATATATATATTCTAAAAATCATCCATTTGGAGTTTTAATTGATATAATTCTAAAATTTATAAGTATAAATTGATTATTTTTATGATAATAATAATAAGAGTAAATGATATCCTCCCTAATACCCTGAGACTATTAGATCTTTATCTTTTAAAAAGATTCATTTTAGACCTTCAAAATTTGAAGTTGCATTATATAAAAAAATCTCTATAACATTAGACGACATTAGTACTCATTTATATTAGATTATGGAATTTCATCTATCTTATAAAGAGTGTGAAGTTTGCGGTTTTCAACCATGTACAAAAACACAATTGTGTCTTCTTTTAATTTTTTTTGTCCATTACGATAAGGAGCTAGGTATCAATTTTTGTCTCGTGAGAGAGGATGGTAAGAAAAACAATAGTCTCATGTACTATTTTTTATTTTTTCTCTCAATCCTAAATATTTAATCTACATTTAAGCTTCAATATCAATATACTAGTATATGAGACTATTGTGCGTTAACCTAATTAAGATATTCTGGTAAATCCTATTAACCCACACAAACATATCTTTCTAAAAAAAAAGGTAAATATAAATTTACACCCCTAAACTTTTGGGGTTATATCAATTTAAACCCTAAACTAATAATTGTATCGATTTAAACTTTATACTTTCATTAGTGTAACAATTTAACTGGACAACGACCCTCCAAATATCTCCACAATTGTATGATATTGTCCACTTTCACTTTGGACATAAACTCCTATGACTTTACTTTTTTGTTTCAAACCAAAAGACCTCATACCAATGAAGATAGTTGTCCTCCCTTATATACCCATGATCATCTCTCTTACCTAACTAAGATAAGACTTTGGTCTCATTCCCAATATAAACCTTGAAGTTTTATAAGTGTATCAATATAAACCCTCCATTTTGTTTTATTTGAATATACTTATGAAATATTAGAGTTTAAATTGAGATATTCATGAAAGTTCAGAGATTAAATTGATATATTTATGAAAGTTTAAGGTTTAAATTGATAAATTATTAATTTAGGGTTTAAATTGAGTTCACAATTTAAATTGATACAACTATTAGTATAAGGTTTAATAATTGATACAACCCCAAAATTTAAGAGTATAAATTGATATTTGCTAAAAAAAATTAATGTTAAATTGCAAATTTAATCTCTGGATTTTTAAAGTTTTTATTTAACAAATATTTAAACAAAAAATGTAGTTTAAATATTTGTTAAATATAACTTCCAAAATGTCTAAAGTTGTGGAAATCAAAGTTTTAAATAAAATATAAATTCTTCATTTGATCCGACCACAAAGGAGCATAAACAGTGCAAAAAAGTAAATGACTTTCCTTTTGTAGTAGGTTTTTGAGTTAGCTTTCATTTTTTTTTTTTTTGCGTCCCATGAGTCCTCTTAAAGTGTCGATATAAAATTAAATTTATCATTTAAGAATAAATGCATCATATCCTAGTGCACTTAATAATCTCTTCTCTCTAATATATTGTTAAAAAAACATTAAACTTAACTTCATTCATCAGCTTAAGCTTTTGAATCAATCAGTGATAACATGGTATTAGACCAAGACGTCCTATGTTCAAACCCATTAAATTTACCTTTACTCATCAACTTAAACTTTTAAGTCGATCAGTGACTTAATAGGTCCTTATCATATAAAATAATGAAAATGTTGAATATGATAGAGACCATAAATAAGTAACTTTTATTTCTAAGTTTTAAGTTCAATTTCTATTAGGTTCCTAAATTTCAAAATGTTACATTTTTACCTTTGAGTTTCGAGTTTTGTTTCAATTTTATCTCTAAGAATTTAAGATTTACACTTTAGTTTTTTATTTTTCATTAAATACTTAATTTTAGTCATTGTTTTACTGTCTATTAATTAATTTAAAGGACATAAATAAACTGTGATTAAATTATATTTCACTAAGTTTCCATAACTACTAAAGTTAATTAAAAATTATGTATCACATTCATTAACAGAAAGTTAACACCAAATTCTAGAGTGAGCGCTACGAAAAACTTGAAGGTAAAAGTGTAAAATATGAAAATTAAGGGATTTGTTATTGCAATTTGATTGACTAAGTTTGTTACAAGCAAAATTGGGCAACATATCTTGGAATATGTGTTGCTCGGTGTTGAGCAGCTTGTGGTGTGTCTTTTGTAGACTCTGCCTCGAGATTTTTTCCTTATCAGTTAGGGTTTCTCACGTAGATTATCGACTTGTAGATCATTTTTCTTTCATTGAACGTCATTTCAAGGATGTTTTGGTGAGCTCTATATTGTGCTTATTTGTTTCTGTATAAAGTTGGCCCTTTTGAAATAGAAAAGTGTGTGCATTAAGGGTTTTGAGTATAGAGATCCATTGTCTAAGGCATTCCTTTTATGCACTGTTAATTGAACTTTATGTACCTTGCCCTCGAGGGTCTTACTAGACGTTGATGAGATTTGCTAGATTGTTTTGAGCATAGTAAATCAGTTAACGAGTAAGTGAGAACTCAGGATGGGTAGTGAATGTTTTATTAAGGGGATTTCATTTGATGTTTAAGAAAAGTGTGCATGTAGAAGTGCAGGAAGCTCAAACTTAAGGGAAGCCTAAGTTGAAACTGAGGAGTAGACTTTACGTGAAATGTTAAAGAGGGAATTTATCAGTTAAGTCATCCATATAATTGCATAACTCTTCAGAATATGTTACATTGCATCGAATTAGGTTATAAATTTTTGTGTCTAACTCTATTCTCATTGCTTGTTATTAAGTTATGTTATTTATTTGTTGTTTTATTATAACAGCATGCTTGACATCTATGTATTCCATGTTAAATATATCCTCTTTAAAATTTCAGGATCAAATAAAAATTAAATAATTCAAAACTCAAGGATAAAAAAAATAACATTATCTTAAACTTAGACACTAAACAATAGAAATTAGACTCAAAATTTTGAGACGAAATAGATACTCTTTTCAACCGAAAAGAAAAAGAAAGAAAAGGTTATTTAGGTGGATAGATCTATGAAAGATATGATCCTTAGAGCCAAATCCAATCTCTTGGTGATAGGCTTATGAGGTTCACGTGAGACTGTCCCTTTGGCTATGTTGCTTTCCTTTGATACCCAAAATTCAACACACATGCCTATCCACTTACATTCCTTTTTTCTAATTCGCTAATTAAATCCTTCGAAACATTTATTTTAGATCTATTTTTAAATAAAGAAAAATGGAGTCAATTTATATACAAATAGAGTAAAAGTTCACTATCTGTTAATGATAGATCACGATAGATCGTAACAATCTATTGTGGTCTATCTCATACTTAAAAATATTTTGAGCAGTTTTAACATTTAAAATAATTACTCTTTGTTTTATTTTATTTTTCAAGAAATAAATAAAGAAAAGGGGCTTAGTTTTTTTTTTTTCTTTGAAGGGAAGCCCTTTGGAAGAATAGGATGGCCTTTCAATGTAAAGTTTTGAGATGCAAAGCATAGAGAGTTTGTAGGTTTAAAAAGAAAAATAAGCTTCCACTTTTGAACATCTTCTTTATTACTAATTTTTTTTATTCCTTCTGTTTTTTCTTCTTCAAATCCATTGGTTTTGGAAGAATTAATATCCATTCTATATTATATTCCTTCATTCTATACTATTAATAGTTTGGTTCCTTACTAATATCTCTCTCTTCTTTAGGATTTCAGTAAAGTCCCTTATGATTCTTATTTCGTGCTCTCTATTTGTTTTTAGAAAGTTAAAGTAAAAGCTTCTTTCCTTTTCTTTCTTTTTTTTTTCTTTTTTTTGCTAAAATATCATTTTCAAATCTATACGAAATTATTCACTACATCTTCAAGATTTATTTACATGTTGGTTAATTTTGAAATTAATTTTAAATAATTAAATTTAAAATTTATTTGAACTACATCGAATTTGAACTAACAATTAAAAGTATATGTACTAAAATAAAATGAAACCAAAGTTAAAGAAACAATGTAACTCTATTTTTTTTCACAACATATACAAAGAGATTTGGAATTTTGTTTAAAACTCGTGTGCGTGAGTTCATGTATGTGTAATATAAATTTGGCTAATAAATTTAGCTAAATAATACAACATGTCTTTGAAATTTGCACTTTGTGTCAAAAATATCCATGAAGTTTTGAAAGTTTAAAAATATCCTTAAATTTTGAAAAAGAGTTTAAAAAATATTCTTTATCATTTGTTTTAGATAGAAACTATTCGTGTTTTGTTTAAAAAAATACCCTTGAACGTTCATAAGTTTTAGAAATACCTTTAAATTTAAAGAAAAGTTAAAAACCGTTAATTCTTCATTGTATAAATACCTATAAAAGGTCAAAAGTTGCATTTGTACCCTTACATTAAAAAAATAAATAAATAAATAAAAGTATTCTTACTATTTATCTAGACCTCATCACCTCTTCCATTTTATTTCTTTCCCTTATTTTAATATTTATGGCCTATCACTTCTCTATTTTATTTGTTTTCTTCTTTTTTCCTCCCCTCTTTCTCTCCTTTCTATTAAAGGTTTAACCTTTTGTTTATCTCATTAAAAAAAATTGTCAACTTTAGTTAAGGTATATAGATTATAACAAAAAGAAAGAGAATAGTGGAAGCACGAGGGCTAGACCTTAGAACTTATATGTTTTCGTAAGATTATATATTAGTAGTTGAGTGTGTGTTAATAGTCAAATATAGGTTCTTGTTGTATTTAGCTATTTATAGTTTTGGTTAGTTTTAAGAGGAGATTTTTATTTTTCGGATTTTGTGGGACTTTATGCTTTAACTTGAAGTTATGGTTTATATTTTGTTGTGACAAAATTGATGTAAAAATTAGATACATGAGAGAAAAATGAAAGTATCTATATGAAAAAATATGATATCTATATAATTTGTTTTAAACTTTGTTCTTTTCGAACTCAATAAAACTTCAAGCAAATTTATCACTTTACTAATTGTAGGAGCAATTTTAATTTTTTTTTTTTTTTTTGCAAGGTTAAGAGTATTAATGTGACTTTTAAAAGTTTAAGGATATTTGAAACGAGTATTAATGATTTGTGTTTATGTACTGACTGCAAGAAACTTTTTCAAAGTTCAAGTGTATTTTTGAAACAAAACACTAATAGTTTACATAAAAAATAACGACAATGATACTTTTGAACTATTTTTTAAAATTCAAGGGTATTTTTGACACAAAGTTCAAAGTTTAAAGCTATTTTATATAATTTATCCTATAAATTTTATATTGATTGTCTAGCTAAAATAATGTTTCCGTCCAAAGTGATATTAAATATAAAATTTAATTTAATACATTCGTACGTCAGCTAGTGATTACTTTGGATGGAAACATTATTTTAGCCAGGCATCTTTCTTAATTAAGTATAGCTGACATATTAATGAGCTGACATATGTATAAGCTGACATACAAATGTATTAGCTAAAATAATGTTTTCATCCAAAGTGATATTAAATACAAACCTTGTCCGAAGTGATAATTTCATATTAATTGCCTAGTTTATAGGCATAGCTGACATACGAATGTATTAGCAATTGAGATTTGTAATTAGAAATGGTATAATAGGATTGCGTGTACCAAGTCAATTTGTAATTAGTTGTTGGTTTGTTATTTTCCCTATTTTTATGGTAGTTAGTTTTAGTTAATTTGCCCATTTATATTTGATGTATTAGATAGGATCAGTGTTTTAGTGTTGATTAATTAAATAAAATTATTCCTCCTTCATACATGTGTTATAGTATAGAGTAGATATATTATTGTAGTATCAAATACCTGTAATGTTATTTATTTTTCATTAATATTAGATCATATGATATTAAATATGCCTTCACCCTTCAATTTAAATTTTTAGGTCAATATCAATAATTAAAGAAGCACCTAATAATATAGTTTATATGCGTAACATCAATGGTAAATTTTTTCAAAAAGAAAATTGAATATAGAAATCAACTGAAAAAAAGATGAGATATAGAGTATACTTTCCATTGCTATATCAAAGATATACTTAATTTATCACAATCAACAGTTATATCAATTATATACTTTATATCAAGTGTCTCTTTTGTTTTTGTTTCTGTTTTTTTTTTAAGGAAAAAGTACTTTATATTAAGTGTCTCATACTATGTCAATGATACAATAACAGGGCATGACTTTATCACAGATTAACAACTATGGTGCCGCTTTTATTGCCCACAATTGGCATCTTTTTATTGATATCCTCAAATGTCGAGTCATCGATTTGTACGTACTTAAACTAATCTTAAAGGACAATTCATTTGATCTTATTATATTTAGGTGCCAGGAACATTATTAGATAATATATCTTAGGAAAATGATAACACTACAAAATTTTTTTTTATCTCAATTGATGCCTAAAAATTCGTTGAAAAAATGGAATTTACTAACGACAAAATTAATTGTGGACAATAAGTATATTTGCCAACACTTATACCAACATCATAAATTAAATTCATTTCCTTCGAGTTCTTTATCAAACTCATGACTTTTATTGACCATCAAAACGTTATAACTCCAAGTAGTTACATCGACTTCTATTAGCAAACTTGATCTATGTACTATACATATATTTGTAAAGCAAAATCAAAAGTAAAAGAGTGGAAGAGTTTTTTTTTTTTTTCTTTGTTTGTTTCTCCCACTTTCTCCAAGTGTAGATCGGTCAGATATGTCCCTTAAAATTAGATCACAAAGATATTATATATCACCTTCAATCTCAAATTATGAGACCATGTCCATTTAATCATTAAGTTATAACTCCAAATAAAACCCTTTTTTTTTTTTCTTTTTTGCTTTTCCTTTGGGATAAAAAAATTAAAGATTTAATGGGCCTAACATTCTTTCATAAAGAACTTTTAATTCCAAATGAAAAAAAAGAGTTATTATGATTGCACTTTTCGCTAACAAAACTTTAAATAAGTATAACATCGTAAATTTACTATGAGAAGATAAATTAAGTCACATGTCAAACTAAGCATAACTTAACTATATTTAAAAAAAAAGGAAATATTATATATACATAAATTTTATTCAGATACTCAACTCTAAGATTTATATAGAGAGAATTATATTTGTTGATTTTGTAGTGATGTGATGTTCAAGAACAACCCAAAGCCAAAGTTGGCTAGCAATTATGACATTGTGGACCAAAACCTAGCACTCCCAACTTCAAAGAAAAAAAAAACTATTTTAGAGAGTGAATTAGGTGCTTCAATATAATCCAACTAAAGTGGATTGTAGGGTTCTTTCATGCCCAAAGAAAGGAACATGACTATACTTGTGATGGAAAATACTGTCTCAAGACGTACACCGTCATACCCTCACACAAATTATTTCGAACAAATTTTTACGTTCACTCCTTTGAGTAATCTTTTCATTTTTTGTTTTTTGTTTTTGAAAATTAAACATATTTCCTCCACATTTCTATAATGATTTGCATCTTTCTTAGGTACAATGGTTGAATTCTTAGCCAAATTCTAAAAACTAAAACGACTTTTTGAAAATTACTTTTTATAGTTCTCAAATTTTGGCTTAATTTTTTAAGTCATTGATGAAAAATAAATAATAAATGAAGAAATTTGGGGTAGAAGTAATGTCTATAGGCTTAATTTTCAAAAACAAAAACAAAACAAAATGGTTACCAAACATGACCTAAGAGATCTAAAATTTTTAAATTTTTTTCTCTTGAAAAGGAAACTTACTTCATTGATAAGATATGAAACAGAAATAGATTTAGTACAGCCAAGCAGTCATACTAATAATGTCCTCTTAAAGAAGATCAAAGGTCGGAACTAGGGAGTTGTTTTTTTTCTTAGTACAATTGGGAGTAAAGAAATTCGAACCACATACCTCGTAATTACTAACATACTCATATGTCAAACTGAAGTATGTTCGATTTGGCCATATGAACTAGAGAGCTAAAAAAAAAATGAGTTTTGATATATTATTTTTCTCATGAATTTAAAACAAGTTGTAGTGACAAAATGAAATGTTTTTGTTCCCCATCCTCTTGTTTTTGACATTGCCTTCCACTTACCATATCCAGGATGTGTGTGAACTCTCTCACTTTGAAGAATCATTTCTTCAGATAACAAAAGAACAAGGCATTTTCCCATTGGATGTGTGAGAAACAAATAGGAAAAAAAAAAGCATTTTCTTAGGTCATTTGCCACCTTCTTAGCATCTCTCCCACCACCATTGATAGAACAACAAGATTTATGAGTTAACTGTTAATATATTAATATATATATATATATTTAAACATGCTTTAAGAGGACCCACTAACCATAATTTTTTTTTTCCTTTGCCTTCTTAATGTTATAAATCATTGTCAAAAGGAATTCTATTTGAAATAGGGAACCCAAAATTGTGCCCACGTTTCTCTCTACCATATCTAGTTAATTATAAATTCTAATCAGGGGGAAAAAATCCTTCACTAGTTGCAATTCAATTAGATGTTGTTGCATTGATGTGTTTGATTTTGTTTTTTAAGATAAAACAGCATACTAAAGAAGAACATCACAAGATATTGTAAAGATCAAAACTTCTTCGAGATATTTAGTGCAAAGTTGAATTGAGTTGAGTTGGTAATTATTATATGAGAAGTTAGATTATATGTGGAGTTAGATTATTTCTGTTTCGAGTGCAGAGTTGAATTGAGTTGAAATATCTAAGAGAATTTTTCTAAATAAAATTTATTTTGTCTTTTTTTTTAATCTTTTTTTTAAAAAAATTCAACTACACATTTTTTTTTCCTAAAATTTTTAACACTAAAAGGTCTTTATTTTTTTTCCATACTTAAAACATAACAAATTCTTACAAAATAAACATATACTAAACATAAATTTTGAATTCAATTTTTGAACACTTAATTGCATAATATGTGTGTGTATATATATATATAAGGAAATTATTTCAAATGGTAAAACTGTTGAAAATATTTACAAGATATAGCAAATTTTTCAAATTATCAATGATAGACGTTGATAGACACTGACCAGTGTCTATCAATATCATTGAAACGTCTTTATCATTGATAGTTCTAAAATTTTACCATATTTTGTAAATATTTTGGTTTATTTTTCTATATTTAAAAATATTCCATATATATATATATATTTCCATTCCTAAACACCAAACATATTCTAAACGAACGAAATTTTTTCACAGCTACTTAGCCCTTAATCATGAACACTAAAGAATCTTAAAAATTGAACAACATTTTATTCTTCCTTCTTGAAAAATGTAACATATTTCATCATACAATTTGAACACTCAATTACGTAACAATTTTATCTACATCCCCAAAGACATATCATATTCCAATAAAATGAATATTTCTCTAATCCCTAATCCTCAATCTTTAATCTTCAACTCATTTTAAAATTTATAATAATCTCAATGAGCATAAAAATGGTTGACAACAAGCAATTTCATGAAAGAATAAAAGAAAAAGAAAACTAATTGTATCCAACTAAAAAAAAAACCGAAATAGTTGAATGTCATCAACCAATCTCACGAAAGAACAAAAAAAAAATCAATGGTATCCAACACAAAAATACTTATCATCTTTTGTGTAAAATTGAGTGTGTATTCACTTTCTTAACAATGTAAATTATACTGTATAAATAGGTATATAAGAACCCAAAAATAGCTATAACAACTCCCCTCAAATCTCAACCATCCTATCCAATCTCAACCTAAATCTTTACAATTTAACAAACTTGAATCTTTACAATTTAACATCTCCTCAAACTCAAGGTGGTAGGGTAGAGACCAACTTGAGTTTGCATAGTAGCTGATGAAAGTAGCTGGAGAAGAGGACTTTGGTGAAGATGTCAGCTGGTTGCTCGGTTGTAGGTATGGATTGAAGGCGCAGAGTAGAACTCTGGAGATGACGGTGAACAAAGTGGTAGTCAGTCTCAATGTGCTTTGTCCATTCATGAAAAACATCATTATCCGCTATCTGAATGACACTATGTTTGTCACAATGAAGAATAGTGGCATAATTTTGGGGAGCCCCCATGTCAGCCAAGAGCCAATGCAACCATAAGATCTCTAAAGTTGCATCAGCAAAGGCACTATACTTCGATTCAGTGCTGGATCGAGAAACAACCGTTTTTCTTACTCTGCCAGGAGATGAGGGAATCACCCAAATAAAAACAGTAACCTGCAGTGGATCGTCTATCCATAGGGTCACCTACCCAATCAACGTCAGAATACCCAAAAAAGACCAAAGAGGATTGAGAGGAGAATTGAAGTCCATGCCCTAGTGTCCTTTAACATAATGTAGAATATGAAAACGACTGTGAAATGAATAGTGCAGGGATTAGACATGAACTGACTGATAACATTAACCGCGTAAGTTATGTCTGAACGAGTTACTGTTAAATAGATAAGGTTGCAAACTAGTTGTCTATACAGTGTTGGATCATGGAGGGGAAAACCATCAAAATGTTGGTTTACAGAAACAAGCAGTGAAAAAAAATAGGATCATTAAACATTCTAATTCCTCAAGTTTGGCATCAAATTAAGCATGTTCAAAGGGTATCAAGAGAGTTTCATTACCTACCTTTGAAGAGCCTTCTCTTCAACGAGATATAGTTGCAATCTTCTCCAATTCAGGCTGTGGTCCACCACTAGAGCTTTCCTACTATTCTCTAGGAGCCTTAGATTGAGTTGTGTGACTCAAAACAAGCTTGAACTTAGAGAAATTAGAGGAGAGGTTTTCTAGTTTTTAAGCTTGTTGAAGAATAACTTCTTCAACTTTAAAAAACTCAGCAATTCAGCAATTGCATGTCCTTTTCAACTGAATCTCATTTGTATTTTAAACCACCAACCCATGCTTTGACGTCTTCATCCCATGAAGACACCACCTACTTGGCGGAATTAGTGGATTATGTTGATTAAGGTGCTTTGTATTTTAAACCACCAACCTAGGCTTATTGAGCCGACGATGTTGAGCTAACCCTCACCCATGCAAATCTAAGGATAATCCCGAATAAACAGGAGTTCATAGTTAGCTTAGGATTAAGGTCAAGTTACCTAGGTCATCGTTTTGAAATAGTTAGTCTTAAATAATAAATAACGTTATAAAGTAAAAGTGACTTATTTCTTGGTCCAATCTTATGGAAACTCATTGCACAGAACATCCCCATTCCTCATGTCACCATATGAACGAATTAAGATCACTTCGTTTGTAGTACTTTACAACTTCTTGTAATAACTATAGAGTGAACCGCATCCAATAGTGTTACTAGAATAAGGCACCCAACCTTATTCGTATACTATAGATCATTTTGACTATTCACTCGAACCTGATCCACTCTTATGTCTCCACATAAAGTTCAAGTAATCATGTAATAGTCATGAATCTTTTAGTTTATTGGATTTATTTCAAAAACGAAATAAGCAATTCATATATTCAATAACAACTTTATCGATTAACAGAATAAGTTTATTGTTTACAAACCACGAGTTTTAGGACATAAATCCCAATACAATTAGCTAGTTCAGCTCGACTCGATGCACTTGGCTCGACGCGTTGCAAATTACAAATTACAGTCATGTATGAACATTACAAATTACAGTCATAAGCAGAAAAAAATGGTTATGCATTCATTACAGAAACTACAACATGATAATACAAAAATCAAGGAGAAATCTACATACATTTATAGACTCATCTCCACGCTCTTGAATCACGAATGTTCAAACACAGTAACCTCGAATGCTCGTCAAACATGACCGCTACACTACACAAACACCGCACACTCGAACTCAGCGATCGCCTCGATCACGAACACCCCAACAGCAAGAACGGCCTCCACAGAACCTCGACGGTGTCGAGTTGAGTATGACACCACCAAGAAGGCTACCTTGGTATTCTCGGTGTGAGAATCAAGAGTGTGGGATCTGTGTGGACTTGGTTTATGGCCTCTCCACAACTTCTAAAGTGGCGTAAACTACCTTTATGGCCTCTCCACAACTCAAAAGGTGTTTTAGAAACACTTTTCGAGGGAACGTCGGTCAGGATATAACATGCAGTCTCCACTACAAAATCCCAAAACAAGTCTGGAAGATGAGCATAACTCATCATAGACCGAACCATGTCCAACAAAGTTTTGTTTCTCCTTTCTTATATATCATTCTGCTGAGGTGTACCAGGGGCCGAGAGTTGGGATGCAATCCCATGCTCTATCATATAGTTCTAGAATTTGAGGTCCATATACTCTCCACTACGATGAAATCCTAGTGTTTTTTTCTTACCTAACATGTTTTCAACTTCAGCCTTATACTCCTTGAACTTGTCAAGAGCTTCAGCCTTACGTTGCATTAGGTAGAGATACCCAAACCTGGAATAATCATCTATAAAAGAGATGAAATATTCATACCCACCTCGAGCTCTAACATTCATTAGACCACAGAGGTCTGAATGTGGCTCTGTAATCTTTTCCAGTAAAAGGTCGTTTGGCCATCTTGCTTTTGCGGCGAGATTCACATACCGACAATGAGTTTTCTTCTAAACTCTTTAGAAGTCCACTTTTCACCAACTTCTCAATCCTATTGAGGTTGATGTGACGTAATCTCAGATGCCAAAAATGGATGTTTTCCTTAGGAGAAACCTTTGGTCTTTTAGTTGTTGTTGTTGTACTGAACATTTCAGTGTTAAACAAGGCTTTTATGACTAACGACCTTAGTACATATAAGTTACTTTCCACTGAACCATAACCAATCTCCATTCCATTCTTGAAAATAAACACTTTATTCTCAGAAAAGGAAACGGTATAGCCTTGTTCAATGAGACAAGAAACCGAGATTAAGTTCCTCTTAATATGAGGAACTACAAAAACATTATCCAGTAATAGATTACGTTTCTTGTCAACAAATAACTTCAGCTTGCCTATAGCAACAGCTGAAACAACCTCACCAGTACCGACTCTAAGATTCATCTTTCCATATGGCAATGGTTTCCAGGAACTGAATCCTTGGTAAAAGGAACTAACATGATTGGTAGCACCCGAATCAAGGATCCAGGCAGAATCATCATTCTCTACCAAACACGTCTCCAAGACCAATAAATCAAATTTACTGTCTGGTCTCCTCTTTTGGAGAGTAGTGGGATCAATGTCAGAACAACTAACATTATTGATTTTATCATCCATCCCTTTATGCTCGAAAAGTAAGAACTAACGTTCAAACAAATCTTGCAGTGAGTCCATGATCTCGCGTCCAGTGATCATGTTTTCAACCCTTTTGTCTAAAACATCAGGTATGCTAACCAAAATGTGAAGTCGGGCCGATGAATTAGCCTTTATCGACACCTCAAATGCATTACGAACACTTCGGACTGCATCAAGGGTCGGGACTTGAGGACACTTCTCAACCATGACAAATACGAGGTCATTTGCCACGAAATACGTTTCACACGATTCTTTCCACTGTATGTAGTCGGTCATATTAAAAGCACTAAATGGAAATACTAACGAGTTGCTGAAAAGAAAAACACATTGACCTATGTTAGGTTTTAAGCAAATACCCGTTGTAAAACAAAACAACATCCAATAAGGTTTTAGCAAAACTAATATGAACCCCGTGTAACATCTAGTTTCGTAATGACGATTCAAGGGTTTAGGACAAAAGCCGCCGAAGAGAGGTCAATTATTCCTCCTCTGAATTGAGAAGTTCTCAACTAGTCATTAATACTAGAATAAATTTTGCTCCTATAACGACTAGCCATCATTGATTTAGCCAAGAGATCATTAACTGACTTAACAATCTCCCGTAAGTGTGACCTGTCATTTTAGGCCCAGAGATCCGTCCTAAAAAGCCAATCCGAAAGGAAAAAAAATCTGATTGCGACAAAACCTAAAGCGACCCTATCCATTTCCGAAGTTCACCTTGATCTTGACCAACTACACAAAACTCATCTGAAGGGGGATGCTCCTAGGGCACCACGAGGGAGTACAGAATGATCTCACGGTGTGAACCAATGATAGAGACCATAGGACGTGTTGATACACACCCTTCATCCACTTACTATAAACACTCTCTCCGTTCACCTTGATATTGACTCATGCAAACACCATACGAAGGGGGATGCTCCCAAGGCACCACGAGGTCAAGCATGAATCTCATGGTGTAAACATACGGGGAGAAACTTGAGTGGAATCATAGACATATCAGATACATCTCTTCCTCCCACTGAGTATTTTATAACCCAGGGTTTAGCTTACTTAGAAAAAATGCGGCTAAGGATTTTAACTAAGTGACTTTTAGGTTTGCCCAAGAGTAACTTTTAACTTTGATAGTTAAACAACTTTTGATCATCATCCATTAAACTCTTTAATGGAGTCTTTGACCAAATCGTCGCATGCTTGTTGTAAATCTATCCAATTCACCTTTCCAAGTCGGTTTCCAGGTAGAGGTGTTACATTTTCGTCAACTTAAGAACCTCAGCTTAGCCAGAACTCACCTTAGACAAGAGGCCCCTTATAGATAGATTTAAAACAAATTTAATCTTTATGCCAATCAATTTAAACCTATTAAACCGATTTTAAAAAATTAATCTAGGTTACTAAACTCTTTAGAACTGCTTGAACTTAAGTCTATCTCAATCCAATTTTAAAACCCTTTTAAAAAAAATTTGAGTTCACCTTAAGTTTGCATGCAACTCTTTCTTATTGAGTTTAAGTCTAATTTCCTTTATAACACTTATAAACGGAAACCATAATCACAATGCTAAGCTAACATATGCAAGGCATTCATAACGATTATAATTAGCCTAAGTGTCATGCTCAATGCATTGTTCATTCATTGCTACTTCTTTTATATAACACTTATACAAAACAGCAATGAAACAAGCAAAACATGCTTCCATTCGCCCTTAGACTATAACACTTATAATAAAAGGATGATGCATGATAATGCTCACTGCATGCAAAATATAACTCTTATATTTCATGATGCATGCGCATGCTTTCAAGTAATTTCTTCATGCAATATTATAACATTTATAATACATGATGCATGAATAATTGCACAACCTAAAGTGGGCTTTAAACTATATGTCAAACATTTTGTCACATAAGCACCATACATCACTTGTATAATAAATAAATGTTGATGAATCGGGTAAAATTGCCTTAAAATCACAAAATTAAAGTTAACTATTACAAAAACAAGGAGTCTTCAGTTCAAATAGGCGAACCGGGTCTTGAACCGCTCGGGCGAAGCAACGCGTCTCCAACCATCGTGTACTAAACTCCCTGTGATCGTCTACACGATAAAACAAACGCTTTGCTTTATCGCTTACCAATGCTCCTAAAGCTAAACGATCGTTTAGCAAATACTACACGATCGTGTACCTTTTACTAAGCGATGAAGCCCGAGGTACGCGATCGTTTAGCGCACTCCACACAACCCCCACTTTCCGCAATTGTCTAAACAACTACGATGCGGCAAAGTACCATCGCTTAAGTGATCGCTTAACTAGTGCCTTTGTATCGTATACACGTGATCGTGTAGGTAGTAACTAAGCAATGAGGCTTACTAACTACACGATCGTTTAGCGCACGCCTTTTACTAAATGATGAGCATCACATGCTCCCACTACGATCGTCTACCTCCAGCGCCTATGCGATCAGGCAATCAACGCTATGCGATAGAGTAAACGATTTACTCTATCACTTAGCATTAGCTAAACGATCGTTTAGTAAATACTACACGATTATTTAGAAAAATCTAAACGATCGCTTAGTTAAATCCCAACGATCGTTTACCTTAGGCTATACGATAGGACTAATGTTTGGTCTTCTTCTTCATTGAGAACCGCATCTCCATGCTTCGAAACTTCATCACGAACGACTCGATAACTCAAACTCTTTGAATTACAGACTTGATTACAAGTTAATTACGCCCAAAACACAGGGGCTCTTACAAATTAACACTTTGTAATTGAAAAAAGCTTTAACTAACGACAATTAAACCCGAAACATTCATCAACTCCATCCACAAATGCAATTAACAATTAAACACAAATGCAGAAACCCACCGAGACTGTAAAAAGAAGTTCAAAACATACTTGTAATTTGGAATATCATAACAACCTGGCTCTGATACCAATTGAAGGAAATCGATCACGAGGATTTTCATGAGCAACGGAAAGATCATTCCAAATTACAATCATGTATGAACATTACAAATTACAACCATAAATAGAAACAAATGGTTATGCATTCATTACAAAAATTACAGCATGATATTACAAAAATCAAGGAGAAATCTACACACATTTGTAGACTCATATCCACGCTCTTGGATCACGAACGCTCGAACACAGCAACCTCGAATGCTCGTCAAACACCACCGCTACACTGCACGAACACCGTGCACTCGAACTCAATGATCGCCTCGATCACGAATACTCCAACAGCACGAACGGTCTCCACAGAACCTCGACAGTGTCGAGTTGAGTATGACACCACCAAGAAGGCTACCTTGGTATTCTCGGCGTGAGAATCCAGAGGGTGGGCTCTATGTGGACTTGATTTCAGGTAGAAGACAGAGGATACAACAATCGTGTAAACGATTGAGCAAGTGGGAGAAGATAGAATCTATCGCATAGGTCGATGCCCAATCGTTTAGCAAAAGCTAAGTGATCGTCTAGCAAAAGCTAAGCGATCGTTTAGCTCATCGCTTAGCTGCGTATCTGTTGCCTACAAACACTACACGATCGTTTAACTCGCTCTAAGTTGTCGCTTAGTAAATCCTATTTACTTGACAACTTCCGTTTCATGAGATTATTTTCCGAGAGAGAATTCACAAAATCTCAAGAATCAATATTACTAAAATTAGGAAAACAATTTTCCTTTTATCTCACGGTTACCATGAAACCATCAATAACCTCCCACTCAATTGGTTATTAGAGAAAAAGATTTAATTATCCAATAATTACTATCATTATAAATATAAATGATAACCAACTTATCATACTATATTTATAACTTATAGTTTTAATATTTCATCTCATGAAACATATAAACCATAGCTCTTTTTCTATTCCATGGGACTTAATGTAAATCTCATTTACATTAATCCTCCACTAGATATATCTCATACATCATACCGATCATATCGTATATAATCGAATTACCTCTAGTCAATTTGAACATTTCAAATCAATACCAAGAACTGATCCTCAATTGGATCCATTGAGCTACCAAGGGGACCTTAAGGATTTGTAGCTTGAAGCTCCAACTGTACGTGAGCAACTGACTAAACTCTTTAGTCATGGGATCCACCATCCATTTACTGTCAGGCACTCCACTAAAGATTGACAACTGAACTCTTCTTACCACAGAAATATTATGTGTCCATCTTCACCAATCAATAATGCGATAACCCTTCAAAGATCGCTCTTAAGTACAGCTCGGTCAATAACCGTTATACCCTTGTAGTTACATTTAACTCCTTAAGTACACTGATCTCTCTAATGAACAGAAGTCATAGTCTTACTATGACTGAGTCCTCTCTTCCAAAGAGAAGTTGTGGCCACTATGTTCAAGCCCCAGAATCAGCCCTTAAGGGAGCAATCTCTCTACTTATCCCTGCTTTGGGAAAGAAGTGAATTCCATCTTGTGTAATGAGTTCCCAACTCCCAGATCAGACAAGTCCCCAAAAAGGAAGGCATGTTGAGTTGGCAATCTAGCCACTCTCACCCATACTAATCAAACGACCGCCCTCAAAGGTAGAAGTTCCCAAAACACTCAAGATTGAGGTCGTGTCACCTATGTTTATTTAGGTGAGATGTAAGTCTCTAGTATCAACGGTGTTATATACAGAGTTTATTCATCTTGTAGTTCAGTCTTATACAAACTCTTTATATAAGATACCCCCGCTCGCACGTCTCCACATGAATAGTCAATATCTACCATCTTAGTAGTTTACAATACTTGCAACTCTACAAAGCGGGTCATATCCGTAGTGTCACCAGGATTAGGTATCCCATCTTAATCCTTATACTACAAACCTATTTAGGTTATCACTTAAGGCATAATCCACTTGTATATCACATATACATGCTTAAGTTCACATAAGATAACCAATGAGCTTTGTTTATTGGATATGAGTAAATGGCAGAACGAAATAACATTGCGGATTTTGTGGGCAATCAGAGTAGGAATGGAGATCTCCACAACCCACACAGCTACCCATGGGTTGTACGAATGTTTCTACCTGATTTACCTTTTGTGGATTTGATGTGTTCCCCAGTGACATATTTTGCAAAAGGTTTGTCATAGTAGCCACTTTGTTTTCATTTGGATCAAAGAAGTACCCACCTCTCGTTTCATTGGGGTAGCCTACAAAAAGGCATACTTTGAAACGAGATTCTAACTTTTTGGGATTTGCCATAAGCACATGGGCTGGACATCTATAAATTTTAAAGTGGCGTAAACTACCTTTATGGCCTCCCCACAACTCCAAATGTGTTCCAATAACACTCTTTGATGGAACATTGTTCAAAATGTAAACAGCAGCCTCCACTACAAATATCTATACCAAGTCAGAAAGTTGAGCATAACTCATTATAGACCGAACCATGTCCAATAGGGTTTTATTTCTCTTTTTCGATACACCATTCTACTGAGGTGTACCAGGAGCTGAGAGTTGGGACACTATTCCATGTTCTATCATATAGGTCTAGAATCTTAAGTCCATCTACTCTCCACCCTGATCAGATCGTAGTGTTTTTATGTTTTTACCTAACAAGTTTTCAACCTCAATGTTATTTCTTTGACTTGTATTGCATTAGGTATAGATACTCGCATCTTGAATAATCATTTATGAAAGAGATGAAATATTCATACCCACCTCTTGCTTTTACATTCATCAAACCACAAAGGTCTGAATGTATAAGTTCCAGGCTTCATTGGCTCTGTAACTTTTTCAGTAAAAGGTTGTTTTTTTATCTTGCCTTCAAGGCATGACTCACATACAGGTAAATAATTTTCTTCTTAATTATTTAGAAGTCTATTTTTCACTAATCTCTCAATTCTATTAAGATTAATGTAACCTAACCTTAGATGCCAAAGGTGGGCATTTTCTTTAGAAGAAATCCTTGGTTTCTTAGCAGTTGTTGCCATTCTGAACATTTCAATATTTAGGACAACTTTTGTAATTAACGTCCTTAGTACATATAAGTTACTTTCGTTTGAAGAAAATCCTATCTCTATTCCGTTTTTTAAAATAAACACTTTACTTCCAGAGCAGGAGAGAGAATAATTTCGCTCAATCAAACAAGAAAACAGAGATTACATTCTTTTTCATATTAGGAACTATATATATGTTATCTAATAACATATATCGTTTCTTATCCAAAAGTAACTTAAGCCTGCCTAAGGCAAAAGTTGAAGTGGCCTTACCAGTACATACTCAAAGAGTCATCTCCCCAACTTCTAATTGTCTCCAGGAATTAAATCCTTGATAGGAAGAAACATGCATGATTAGTACCCTCTGAATCAACTATCCAGTAAGAATCATTATTCTTTACTAAGCACAACTCCTGGACAAGTAAAACCGATTGGGGAAAAAACTAAAGTGATCATGTCCATTAACCATTTCTAAAGTTTGCCCCTGATATTAACCTAATGCACAAACTATCCAAAGGGGGCACTCCAAGAACGCCTCGAGGCTGTGCAAAAAGGTCTCACAGTGCAAACGAATGAAGGAGATCATAGGACATGTTAACACATATCCTTCTCCCACTTACTATAAACACTATCTATTTCACCTTGATATTGACCCATGCAAACATCATCCGAAGGGCGACGCTTCTAGAGTGCCTTTAGGCCAAGCATGAATTTCATGGTGTGAAATTTTAGGGAGAACGTGAGTGGAAAAATTGACATATCGTATATATATTTTTCTTCCCACTTAGTATTTTACAAAAATGAGTTTATTAACTTAGTAAAAATGGACTAATTAATTTTAACTAAGTCTTTGTTAATTTGATCAATATAACGCTTATATTGAATATTTCAGCAATATGTGATTTCATTTGTTAAACTTTTAAACGAAGTCAATCACTTATTGCATGCTTATAGAATATTTGTCCAATTCACCTTTCAGGTCGGTTCCAAGGTAGAGGTGTTTCATTTCTATCAACTTAAATACCTCAGCTTAGACAGAACTTTCCTTAGACAAAGATCCCTTATGGGCAATTATTTTATAAATTTAATTTGTTATTGAAATTCATTTTAATCATATTAAAACGAATTAAAAGATTAACCTATTTTTGATCTCATGTTTAACATAAGTCTAGGTGAATTAATTTTAAACCATTTAAAATTAAATTGCACTTATATTTGTATGCAACTCTTTATTATAGATTTTAATTTTAATTTCATTATACTTATAACCATTATAAAATAATGAAAAATAAAATCTATAATTGCATTCAAAGACATTGATTGAATATAACATTTAATCTAAGTAATGTCATGCTTCATGCAAATTTATTTTAATTGAAAAATATAACACTTATATCTAACAATTATTAAGCACACATATCCATCATGTCATCATTCATTATAACAATTATAACCTAGTATGATGCATGAACATGCTTAACGTACCATACACCTAAAATATTATAACACTTATATTAAGATACATTAGCATGCTAATTTAATCATGCATCCCAAAAATATAACAGTTACATTTTGACATGATGCATGAACATGTTTATCCTAAGGTGAGATTTTGAATCTAAATGACATACTTTATGCACATTCAAAAATAATTTAAATCATACATCTCATGCATAATTAAATTAACAAAATAGAAAAGTTGACTAGCTATTGGCATCCCTTGAAAATAAAATAAAATTTAAAACCCTAGAATTTGAAAAATCCTAAAAGAAAATCGAAAAAGACAAAAAAAAAAAAAACTGCTTCTGTTTAGCGGCAAAGACAAATAAACCAAGGCTCAAAACGATGATCCAATTGTTCAAAATAAGACCCTAGGTGTCCTGAACATACTGACCAAATTTCAACACAATCAAACAATTAAAACTCCAGTTATCAAGAAATTTGTAAAAGTTGTCCTTGAAAAATCGAACTGCACTGCATAGTTTCTCTCTGTTTTTTCTTGTTTTGCCTTTGCTTTCCCGCATTTTTTTCACAGAAACATTTTTCCACAAAAGGTATAGACTTATAGATTCAATTTACAGTAAAAACAAATACCCATAAATACTGGGTTTTACATTGATTTCGTCCATTAAAACTATAAATCTAAATGTCGAAAGCCTAAACAGTCAACCCACAAACAACAATTAAAATCACATACATCTCATGCATATATTTTAAAAGCAACCCACCATTCTATTCTGATTTTGTTTCTAAAAAACTAAAAATGAAAATTGCAAAAATTGGACTCTAATGCCAATTGAGGGGATTGAATCCCAAGCGGAAGCATGTGATCACTTTACAATTTTGCTTTCAATTTTACATAAACAAAATACAGTATAAAAATAATAAAATACTGGATAAACAATCAAGGTTAGTATGCATTTAAGAGAAGAAAAGAATGAAGAGTTAAACCTTACTTTTGTAGATTCCCAAATTTTTTACGATTCCTCCTGCATCTTTTCTGGAACGTCTCTTTAATGATCAATGGACACCACCGTAAGTGAAACCTTGTTATTCTCTAGGATCCCATGAATTGGATGTGTGGTCTCCAAGACTTGGAAGAGGAAGAAGAAGTAGTAGAGAAAAGAAGAGAGATTTTGAGAGAAGTAGTAGGAGACTGGATTTAGAATTTCCAATTCAACTGTGTTACAAACATGGGTCATGAAGACCTATTTAAAGAGAGGAGGGGTGACCCCCTTCTCCTAATCTTTCCTATTCTTACTTTAGTTCTAATTTAATTAAATAATTTTATTTAATTAATTATTTCAATAATTAAATAATCATATATATTAAATCCAATTTAATATATATAATAAATAAATTAACATCACATGTTTATTTATCTTTACTTCTAAAAAATTAATTAATAATCAATTAAACGACTATATTAAATCATATTTAATATAGAATTAATCAACATATAATTATCACATATTGATATGTATACATCTCTTTAATATTTGAAACTCATTCAAATTTTTTTCTCTCTTGATTATAGATCACATCTATAATTAACCATATTGTATTAATCTCATTAACATGCAATTGATTTGAACAATTCAAACCATTCTTCTTATATATCCTTGGGGGTGTTTGGGGCATTGAGATGATATAGGATGTGAGGAGTTCTGATGTCTGGGGAGTTCTGATTGAGTATAAACGATCGAGTATGATCGAGTATGTACAAGCATTGAGATGATATACGATACGTGGAAGGAAAACGACGGCGAGATACAAAACATGTTCTAAAAATGAGCCCACAAACAATTAAAATCGGTGAGATAGAATAATAGGCCTCCAAACACTAAGATGATATAGAATGTGGGGATATACCATATCATGTTGGGCCTCCAAACAGCTTAGTGAGCTAACAAGAAAACCTTATGGACTTACAAATTATAGCTTCAATGATATAAGATTAGTTAATTAAACTCTTTAATTAAATTAATCAATTTTCATTAACTACTGGTCACTCCACCAAAGACTATCGTTGCACTTTGCATTGTAGATATATTTCTGTGTCCACGCATATAACCAATCAACAATAAGTCGACCCTATACAAATTGCTCATAACTATAGCTGGGTCAAAATACTATTTTACCCATGTAGTTACATCTAACTTCTTAAATACCACTGATTCTTCTAATGAACAAACAGTTTATAGTCCATCTATAAACTAACACCTCTTCCGCCAATGAGAGGTGGGACCTCAAACTATAAGATACACTAGATTTAGGACATTAACTCCAACAGGTCTTTAGTGGAGTGACCTATAGTTAATAAATGTATTAATTAGTTAAAGAGTTTAATTAATTAATCTTGTATCATTGGAGTTTTTAATATGTAGGTCCATAAGGTTCATTTACTAGCTCACTAAGGGTAAAACAAAAATCAATTCATTTTGGACTAATTTAAATTGTTTAAATTAAATAAGAAAATTAACTATATACAATTAATATAATGTATATAGATACATTATAATATACAGTTACTTTTGAATAAGATTCAAAATTATATTTTATTATATAAGAGAAATAAATATTTGAATAAGATTCAAATATATTTATATGAATGAGATTCATATAAAATTATAAGTTAAAATTAATATGAATATGATTCATATTAAAACTATAGGTTATATGAGAGAATAATGTATTTGAATAAGATTCAAATTTATAACTATAGGTTAAATTTAATATGAATGAGAGTCATATTAAAACTATGGGTTAAGTTTAATGTGAATGAGATTTATATTAGAACCATAGTATATTAGATGAAATACATTTCAATTGATTCAAATGTGACATTAATTAAATATATTATATTTAATTAATTGATATTAATTAGTTATATAATTAACATTCATTTAATTTAATTTAATTTAATAAAATTTAATTTAATATTAAATTAAATATAAAAGTTAACTCCCTTGCAGTTAGTAGGTGAATTAATGTGAGATTAAGGAGAGTTATCTCCATCTCCCTAGTTTTCACAGGATTATTCTGTGAGTTTGATGAATGAAGACGAATCTCACTATTTACTTTCGACAATAAAATTTTCTCTCACTTAAAAGGATTTTCACTTAAAATTCTTCTATAAAAAATCATTCTTCACTTCTCCAATCTAGAGATTCACCATCTCGATTCTTGTCGGAAAATAGCAAGGAAGGCTCAATGAAGGTGTCTTGTTGGAGTTCACATGGAGAAGCTCAAGAGAGATATTGGGGGTATGAAGTATTCATGACACAGAAAAGGAGTATCGAAGATGGTTTTCAAGGATTAATCTTTTCTTCCCCTTTAAAAGCATGTTTATGAGTTTTATATTTATGAATTTTATGTTTATCTTTTATTCTGTATGTTTCTCTGTTTTTCACGATTTTCAAAACAAATTTCGGAAGCATGCATACATGCAGTTCCACTAAGGAATTCAAATTCTTCAACTGCGACGCCTAGGGACAACTCCGTGACACCAAGCCCTAAACAGCCCATCTGTTGAAGCGTAGTCCCGCAGCACCGCCACTACACGCACGTGCACTCCTGGCCTTCTGTCAAAATTCGGAGCATTGTGGCGCTCATCATCGCCTTCTAAAAAATGTGCGATCTCCTGAAGATAATTTTGTCATTTCACATCCTTTGAAGTTCTGGGTACTTGATATCACTCTCAATAGCTCCAAATTAATCCTAAACAGCCTACAAAGCTCTGAAATATATGAATTACTCAAGCTCCTACAAAAATAGGTAATTGACCACATTAAACCTAACGAGCAAGTGAGATTAGAGGCATAAAATTAGTTTTTTTCTAGAGCTAACGGTGATATGTGAGAAAGCTGAGGGAGAAAGGGTGACATTAATCAAGGTAACTACGACTTGATCTCTATATTCCCATTGCAAATATGCCAAATTAATTTCACGACCGGTTGGTTGAGAAGCAATGGATTGATTTTTGGTGGCTATTGCTTGGGTGGCCGAAGTTTAAGATATTTCCAAGTGTCCAAATAGAGTGTGAGCACAGAAGATTGTAAATTTTGAAACTTCCACTTGAAATAATTTGTGGAATCAAGATGAACTGGGATGAGTTTACATATATTTGAGGAAGAGGAGGCCATTGTAAAAACAAGGACGTAGGTCAAGAGCTCTGATACCAAGATAAACTAATTAAGGTGTTTAAAACAGATTGCTTTATTAATACGTCAAGTATGGAGACCCATTTATAGTATACTGCACATAGAATTTACAACAATAAAGATTAGGAAAGATATTACAAATATATCAAATATATAAAGTAAACATACAGAATCAAATAAATTTGATATTAAATAGTATTCAAAAAATTCTAAATGAATATAATAAGAGATAAGATATAAGACATCGTTTGTATAACAAAATCATAATTTGGTTAAATGGCATTGATATGTGCTCCGTCTTTAGAAGTTAGAGGTTCAATCCAAATCTTCACGTTTGTAGTACTAAAAGAATATTTTCAGTAAATAGTTTATTAACTATTCAAAATAATTCTTTTTTATTAAAAGATCTCTTATGTGGGATATCATATATAATTTAGAAAGATGTGGATAACATTTTGGAGTAAACAAATTATGCTATCAAAATAAAGCAAAATATTTCATTAAAGTAATTGATCTAATCAAAATTCACATAGAGATTGATATTTTGACTATGTGTGATTAAATAGCACTACCAAGTGTTTCTTGAAAAAAAGTTGACCTAGATGAAAACATGGATATCAATGGATAATTCTAAAAAAAAAAATAATAACTATTTAAATTAAGACATTTTGTAACTTTTTTTTCCTTATGTAATCTAGATTAAATATAAAAAATGAAGATAACAAATAATTTCATATACAATAAAAAGAATTAATATAGTTGATCAACGTAGATTAGTTAGTGATTTTTATATAATGATAGTTAGTCATTGATTCATGTCCATCAATAACTATCACATAAACTATCGGTTACCATTATTTAAGTTAATTAATATAGGTGTTATAGTTGGTTATATTTTTATTCTTTTTTTAAAAAATCATATATATTTGTAACTATTATTATGAAAAAAATTTAATGGAGCTCTAATGCCCAAGATCCAGATTCGACACGATGTCCTCGTTCACAAACATCCTAAGAAAAATTTCAAAAGGTCATCCAACTAAAATTGTTCAAAGTTAAGCACGCTTAACTTTGGAGTTTCAATGATTAGTCACTGAAAAGAAAGGTACACTTTATTGGTATAGGTAGTAACTTTGAATTCTTTTAAGTCTTTTTTAATCATACTTTCATGTCCTCAGAATCCCTCTCATTCAAATGTGATCTCGGTTCGTTTATATCTCCCTCTTATACTCGAGGCTTCGCAGAAACATTCTTATTAGATTTCAAAAGACAAATATATATATACACACATCGTACCAGTCCTATTGAATAATTTTTCGATATTTCCTAGACAATCCAAACACTGAGGAAACCAATTTCATAATTGATGTTGATATAATGCAAACTTTTTCTTAGGTGATATAATATAAGATTAATTATTAAAGAGAGGACATAAGTTAGTTCCACTAAATACAATTTATATCAGTTTCTTACATAATTAATGCTTTGTGAGTCACACTGGTTGAAGTTTAATCATGGTACCATTTGATCATTTGGTTTTCCGACATTATATTGTTAATCACTCACCTTAATGTTCCCCTTGCCACCATCAAACATCAACTTGACCAATTTGTGTTTTTTCTCTTCTGTTCATTACAAATTAGGTCAAAATCTATTCAAATGCTAACTTTGCATCAATTTCTTCTCATAAAATCCTGAACTTTTGATTAAATAAAGGGTGGTACTCAAAATAAATAAATAAATAAAGGGTGAAATTTCATTTTTCTCAATTAATTAAATACATCCATCTATCAAGGATAATGAATATATTTTTTTTTTTGAGTTAATTTAGAGGTTACATGCCTGATTCTATTCATGGGTTCATCATTTTATAGGTTGGTTTGGACATTTTTCTAACTTAATTTATATTTTTAAGGGTGTGTTTGGCGTGTGGAGTTGGTTGAATTGAATTGGCAATAATTGTCTATAGATAATAATTGTCTCTATTTGGGGTTCAAAGTTGAGTTATATTGTTCTAGGAAATTTGTGTTTAGGGTGCATTGGACTGGGTTGAGTTGAATGCAAAGTTGAGTTACTGGTTTAAGTTTGTGTTTGGGATGCAAATTTGAGTTGTAGTTTTTTGTCACCTAAAAAAACATGCATTTTTTATATTTTATTATTTTTTTATTTTATTTTTAACTTTGTATTCCACCAATCAACTACATACATACTTTTCCGTATTTGTAACACTCATTTGAGATGTGAACTCAATAAAATAAAGTATACTTTTTTTACAATTGTCTACATATAACCATTACACTTAATATAGATGAAATACTATTATTTATATAATCAACAACCCTATAACATATTTTAACAGTTGTGGAATGTATGAGTTAAATATGCACAAAAAATAAGGCTGCCATCAACGGTCTATTTATATATTAACATATGTTAACAATAAATATATATATATATATATATATATATATAAACATGGCCAACAATGAGCATGAGCTAATTTCACGCGTACAAAAAATATATTGTTCATTAAGATAGTGAAACTAGTCACTCCTACCAAGTAAATGCAAACAATACCTCTTCCTAGACTGTGATGAGAATTGTTAATTAGAAGCAGTCAGTATTATGGATGTCTTGACAAATAAGCATATAAGGATGACATCATCATCCTCAAACAATCTTTCAGTGTCAAATTACTATAAGACTAATGTTAATTTTAATTTTGTATTTAAAAAAACTTTCACCAGCCAAATTTTTTTTTTTATTCTAATATATGATCAGTCGAGTTGGTTGTTAGAGTTATTTGCTAAAGATGAACGACGAATTTGGTGGTTGAAATTGATCGCCTGAGGTGATCGTTGGAATTAACCGTCATAGGTGGTGGTCGTCAAAATTGATCATTAGAGGTGAACTTCGCCTGAGTGGGTCACCTAAGGTGAATGTTTGTGTTAGTAATTAGAGGTGCTTATCACTAGAGTTGATCACCGATAGTGCTTTTCACCGGAGTTGTTGTTGAGGGTGGTCATCAGAGTTCGAAGTTGGTCGTCAAAGTTGGTCATGTGAAGGTGGTTGTCGGAGTGTGCCAATGATAGCCATCGGTGGTGGCCGACAGGTGGAGTCATTGAAAACATTAGAGAAAGGGAGAGTTGGATTGAGTTGGGTTGAGTTAGAGTGGGTTGGTAAAAGTAATCAATTCAACTCCACCAATATTTAAAGTTGATGGGTCAAACATTTAGTTAATTTTTACCAACTGGACCCCAACTCATGTTGTGAACCAAATATCCTTTAAGTATTTTATTGGTTTAGTTTTGTGTGATTTATTAGTTGGATCATGGAAAATTTTAAAACTTCTATTTATTTAAATTTTAGGATTTTTTGAGACGCAAAGTTGGTTATAATAGTATGTTGTGACTCTGTGACTCAATCAATTTCTCTCTACTATAAATTTGTTAGTTAACTCAATAGTTTGGGGAGTTAAATAATCTATTTGGGGTGTAGTTTATTTTAATATAGGGTTTTTTTTCCTTGTATTATGCAAGTGCAAGTATCTTAAATATCATATTTGAAAATAATATGAGAGTACCAACCGCAAGTTAAACATTGTTACGAACAATGTTACAATATTCTACAAAACATCACAAAAACATAAATAACCAATAAAAAGAACAAGAAAAGTTGGTAACCCAGTTTGGTGCATGTCACCTCCGTTTAGGGAACAGTGTGCCTAGGAAAGATAACTTCACTAATATAGATGATAAGCAATTACAACATAGTACTTATCTATAATGGTAACAAGATTACAATGATACCTGTAGAGCTTATTTATTCACTAAGGCTCCCCCTAGATTTGAGACTCCCCCTCTGTTGGTAACTTTGGCTCCCTCTAAGTAGTAATATCAATGGAGAACTTCTTAGGCTCCCCCTAAGATCAAGACTCCCTTTCAGCTAGACTTAAGCTCCCCTTAAGTTATGAGACTCTCTCTCACTTGATCTTTATCTTTCCCTTTCGAGCAAAGACCATTTTACTCGTTTTTCTCAGGCTTCCCTAAGCTTGAAAATCCTTGCTCAAATAATCTATTGATGAAGCTCAAAAATAGCTTAGAGTATGTCTCCGATCTTATAGCAACCCAGTCTTCATTGCCTTCGAAGTATAATACCACACTGGTGATAGGAATACTTCACGAGACAACGGCTCTTGATATTCGTGAAAAAGGGTCAACCTAACTCAAAAGATTGAACGTTTTTTAAATATGCAAAATGGACATTCAAATGGGTAACCCTAACTTCCAAAATTAATCGTACACAAAGAAGGCAAAAGATCTACAAATATACTGCAGATAAAATTTTCTACATAAAGAAAATATTTTACAGAAATAGCATTTCCGAAAAACATCCCTTTGTCAGATAAGATGAGTACAAAGACAATCCAAGAGACATCCTCAGACTTAAACAAATATTGTCAATACACAATTTCTAACAATATTTAGTTGAGTTAGTTGTCGATAGGTAGAGTCATTAGAAACATTAGATAGTGAGTTGGTTATTATGGCTATTTATGTTGTAAAATAGTGTTATTATAGCAATACGGATGTTAAAATAATCCTTACCCATATTTTCTTAACACACGTCCCAAATGCTCGGCTATTAGACCCCATTCAACTCATTTCGAGTTGGGTCTATAAATACCCCTAGACCATAATCTAAAGAGTCAAAGCAAATATAGGGGTAGGAAATGAATTGCTCCAATACCTTAAACTATTCAATTTAGAATTTTTTATGCTTCACTTAGAGTTAACTTATAGGTTAGCATAAGCTGAAAAAAGTTTACTCAATTGTATTCATTCTTTTAATCTATACACAAATATTATCTCCTTAATTAGTCTTTGAGTTAGAATTAATATAATTATTTATTAAATAATAAGAATTTGTTCTTTGTAAGAATAACGTGAGTCGAGTGATATTTACGATTTTTCTTTAATACCCCTTCGTGATCTTAAGGGGTAAATGCAATTAGTAGATTTGAATACAATGTTTAGGGAACAAAAGAAACTATACGTTGTTTGAAAACCAAACTTATGAATGATAAAGGGATTTACAAAAATAGGTATAATTGAGGGAATAGCCAGATCAACTCACTTGAGTGGTTGATATGATTAATTTTGGTAATTGGGGCTTCTTTTTAAGTGTTTCTTTCTTTACTAAAAAACCTTTTTTTATTATTTTTTTTTTCTAAGCTAAATTTCTGTAATGATCACCGTTTTTCACTCTCCCAATTCTGAGCAAACCGTAATTATCCACATCGATATATGATGTCCCACATAGAATTGGGAGAGTGAAAAACGATAATCATTAAAGAAATTTAGCTTAGAAGAAGAGTCACAACGGAAATATAAAAATCGCGTTTTAAGATTTTATAAAAAAAATTAAAACAAATAGAAATAAAGCTATTTGTTTTTTTTCGCGCAAGCGCGATTGCCCGAGCCTAACCATTCGTTGGACCAAATGGTGGCAATGGTGGTGGTGCACACATGTAGGCAAAGGCCCCTTGCTCCTTCTCTATCTAGTTTTGCAAAGTCCCTAAAAATGATCTTCTATATATACTCTCTACCTACTCCTTAATTCTCCAACATGGAACAAGTGAAAAGAGTTACTCTTATATGCCTTTGTGGGCCTTGAGTCTAAGTGCATGTGGGTCATTCCTAACACTTATTATAAAGGTAATTCATTCAAGTAGATTACATCCTCCCAATTTTAAAAGAAAAGAAAAAGGGAAAAAAAAGATAAATTTATTTAAATTAATAAAACAAAAATGAGATAAGGAGTTTCGACCTTAGGAGTATGTGTTTTAGCCCACACTAAGCTCAAGTTGCATCATGCATGGCAAAAGAAAAAATAATCTGAATAATAAAATGCATCAACTGCTCATTCTGAATTCTCACTTACTCTTTAAGTAATGTAATATACTCATTAACAACGAGCCTAGTTTATTCACTACTAATAACACCCTAAACAATAAGTTTCATAAAGTTTACTAACAATGCATAAGGGTTACGGTTTAAACAATCTCTAAAATCCTTGAAACCCACACACTCTTTTCATTCAAAGGGGCTAATCCTAATAATAAACAAGACCCACAATATATTTGTCTCAACTTTGAAAAGATACTCAAAGAAATAAAAATTCTTAGCAAGAAAAGGAAAGCAAATTTACGCTACACGCTTCGACCAATAAGGAAAGAATCTCTGGACGGAATCTGCAAGATACAAAACATATATTCTTGACGTAATATGCAACATGTTACTGAATATGTTGCTCAAGTTTTGTCTGTAACAAAATTAGTCAATCGTATCATATTAATAAGATCAAAATAAATACGAATCTAAGATTGATGTAATTTAACCACTATCTTAATTTATAGGAACACGATATCTAAAAATAGCTCTGTAAAATAGGTAAAAAAATTACCATGCAAATTAAAGTATTAGACAACTAAGCTTCTTTTGAAGTAGGAGTAGGAATGTTGTTAAAAACTAAAATGGTTAGAAGTTTGAAACATGCAATAAAAAGAAGACCAATTTACCTATTCAATAAATAAATAAATAAAAAGATTCTTCTTCCTAATAAACTTTGAATAAAAGAAGGGATCTCTTTTATGTATGATAGATCATAATGATGGAATTCTTTTGACAAACATTGAACACATTGCGAACATGATTGATTCAAAGAAAAAGTGATGTTTGGAGAAATTATTGAAAATGACTAAATGCTAAAGCTCCTTGTAACCTTGGGGACATGATTAATGGTGTCTGAAAAAATAAGAAACAATCCATTTTATATATTATATTCTTTGTACCGATTTAAACTTCGAACTTTCGTAAGTCTATCAATAAAAGATATTTATGACTTTAATTCGACCAATCAAACTCTTATACTTTTGTTAACGAATTAAAGAATATAATTGATACAATTATAAGACTCACACGATATTTTTTTTTAAAGAAATTTAAACAACAATGTAAATTGATACACTTACAAAAATCTAGGGTTTAATTTGATACAACTATGAGTAAAGAGTCTTGATTGTTACAAACTTCAAAGTTTATGAATATAAATTACTTTTTTTCAAAAGTAAATATATTTTGATGTATATTAGAGATGATAGATAGTTTCTTACGAATCGAAGAGTGAAAAGTTAACCTAAACACATATTAAATGGTTATGAAATACCCATTGTACTGAGAGGTCAAAAATTTGAATCCAACAAAAAAAAATTATGTTTAAGTAAAATAAAAATGTCTTCATTAGTACAATAAAAAAATGGATGAAACATAAAATAAAGTGAATGTCATTCTTTTTCAAAATTATGTAGTGATTTTTCCTATTCCAACATTTGTATAAATCAAATTGGACCTGACTAAATATTATAAAATAAAATTTGAACCCTTATTAAAACTTGATCAGGGAACATAGGTTTGAAAAAAAAAAAAAAAAAAAAAAAAACCTTTTTAACCTACTTTATAAAGAGATTAAAAGTTGTGACAATTCCAAAAGCCAGTTAAAAATCTCAATGGTTGTGTGCAAAAGAACACAACTCATGAAGCATTATATTAAAACTACCAATCACTTGAATAAATAGATAGTTTAACTTAAAATGGTAATTAATTATTTATTTTTCTCAAATTAAAATAGTAGTTACATTGTATCAATCATTTATCTGTTCGCTCGTTCTTAGTATCATTATGACAGAGACAAAAAGTCAAGAAAAAACACTTTTCTTTTCCAATTTTAAAATTTGGAAGTGCTTTTTGTGTCATCGATATGATTGTGGAGTCCCATTATAGTGGTGATAAAAACACTTCTTTGCCACATTGATTCCCTCTCAAAGCTATATAGTAATCCACCACAATACACACTCATACGACAATCTCTTGCATTTCCCCTCACACGACAGATCGTGCTCTCCTTGTTCCATCTCCTTTTCTTCCCCCTTTTCCCTTACCTATTTTTCATTGTTGAAAATGTTCTACAAACATACGATTAGATAGATATAACATAGAATACATATGTCAAGTACGATATTGTAACATGATTAGATAGTAAGACATAGAGATTGATAACCCCGTTTGATGCAAATCAACTATATCTTGGAGGTTGTACTTTGAGTATAGATCCTCATGACTTTCTCGCACTCCCTAACAATCCTCTCACCTTGAACAAATCCACTCACTCCCAACCATGAGAGCTTGCTCTAAATTCTAAGGCACCTTTCGTTCACCAGTTTAGTCCAAGGTTTTGATACCAATTGATAAGGACAATGAACCTTCACAATGGTATGATATCATCCACTTTGGGTATAAACCCTCATGGGTTTGCTTTTGGAACCACCCTAAAAGACCTTATCCCAATGGAGATAATTGTCTTTAGTTATATATCCATGATCATTCCCTTCCCTAACTAATGTGAGATTTTGTTCACACTCCTAACATTGTGTGTCCAGGAGAAAGTAACTTTACTATATAAAAAGTTTAGTAATTACAACGATGTACTTACATGGTAGACTCCCTCTACAGTGATTCGCGTATAACTTACTCTTTAGTTTCAATTTAGGTTTCGCCTAAGTTAGAAATTCCCTCACATCCAATAATAATATTTCTTCAAGCTTTTATTAAAAATAACGTATTTAAAGGGAGAAGTGTGAGATCCTCTCACATTCATAAGCAAGCTTTTCACAAGTTCTGATTGTACCCTTCTTAATATCACATCAAAATCTCATCCCGAATTCTGACTTACTCCCTAAGTGATTTGCTATACTCACAACAATTCAACCAAGCTTTATTAACGGCTAGAACAACTCACACAAGAAAAAAATTGCTCTTTTTAATCAAAATACATAAAGGTTAAGGCTTAGATATAATCTCTAAGCTCAAAGCCCTTAATACACACTTTTTTTTTAAATAAGGAGGCTAATTCCAATACTAAACAATACCACAATATATATATATATATATATCATCTCAATAAGAGAAGTAAGCAGACCACGAAATCTACAAAATCACATTGATAGATAAGGGAAAAAAATCTATAGAATCTATTTCCTGTCGTAACATCTTCTCAGACATCATGTAGGACATGTTGCAAAACATGTTACTCAGGATAGGAAAGCAACCTAGAAAAATATGTACTACACATATCAACATATATAAAAAAAATTCAAATAAGATTTGTATGATACAAAACATATTATAAAAATATGTCGTTGACAGAATACAAGATATATGGTAAATTATGTAACTTAAGTTTTTCCTTAATAAAATGATAGGCCAATCATATTGTAGTAATAACAACTACTAAGATGATGAAGAATATGAACAGTCTTATATGGGCAAACATCTCTCAATGTCTTTTGATTATTAATTATTCATAATTATTGAAGCTTTATACTATTGATAATTATTAGCAATATTGAATAACATTATATCCTTCCCAAACAATATTATGGCATTTGCATTGAAGCTCTCAATTTTTCTTCCTTTTTTTTTTTTTTTTTTTTTTGAATGAAAATTTGTTGACAGGGGAAGTACTTTATGAGTTAGAATTATTATTAACATAATGATTGTTTCTATAACATCTAATAACAAAGTTTCCAACTTAAAAGTCTAATTTAAAGGTAGGTTTGGAGTGATTTTAAAATATTTAAAATCAAATTTATCATATTTTAAATCATTTTAAACATATTTTTAATTATTCAAAATCAATTTAATATTTTTAAATACATTTTTATGTTATTATATTGATTTTATATACTCAAAATATTTTATGAGTGAGCTTGAAAATAACAAAAAAAAAAAAAATAACTATTTTAAAATCTAACCCCAAACATACCATAAGAATGTAATTATTCAATATATAAAATATATTCTTTTTAATTTTATCATGGGTAGAATAGGGTAACAGAAGATGGTTATGTGTGTTTTTTAGGGATTTCAATTAAACATGTAGCATTTTGATGGAGAATATTTGTGAAGTCGACATCTAATCTAATATTAATTTTTTAAGGTCCTATTTGATTTGGTGTTTTTATTTTTTGTTTTTAAAAATTAAGCCTATAAACACTATTTACGATTTCAATTTCTTCCTTTGTTATTTAACTTTTTACAAATAGTTTAAAAAACTAAGCCAAATTTTGAAAATTAAAAAAAACAATTTTTAAAAATTTATTTTTGTTTTTTAGGATTTGGCTAAGAATTAAACTATCGTAATTAAGAAAGATACAAATCATTGTAAGAAATGGAGAGGACATATGCCTAATTTTCAAAAATAAAAAACAAATAACGAAATGGTTATCAAACGGAACCTAATTTTTTTATATTTTTGTTTATTTGTTTATTTATTTAGTAATTTCTTTAGGTTTTGGTGATGGCTAGTTTAAGAATATAGCAATCACATGAGGCTAGGGTCGAGTCTCAAAATAGAGTTGCAAACACATACAACGGTTATAAATTATTAGAAGCTTGAAATTAAAATTAGTGGCTACCTAGCTTGCCATAAAATATATTTTGTCATGATATGAAAAGGGCTTTTTTTTCTTCTTCTTCTTATTATTATTATTATTATTTTTACTTTTTCTTTAACATTTTGGAATTATATTCAATAAATACACTAGAGGTCGTAGGTTCTTTTTTTGAGGATTCACTATCACCACACCTTTTCAACTGTGGGAAATGTCTGCATCTAATTATAGTTTATGTTCTTTTTGCAAGAATTTTGAAGGGAAAAAGAAAGCAACTCAAAGTATATTCCTATTTTAGATAATTGTTTTAAATGAAAAAATTGTTCCAAACATTTTCAAATATAACAAAATATCATTATTTATCAATAATAAATAGAGATGGTAAAATTCTCCGTGGAGTCAGGTCTCCGACCCGATCGAAACGAGGAATCCCCGATTTGATCAGGTATAGGAGTCAAACCGGGGATTTAAATCAGAAGGGGAGGGGAACCCCGCCCCGTCCTCGACCCCGACCCCGATTCCATCTCGATTTTTTTAATTATTAATTTATATAATAATAATTATTATTAAAATTAGAAAAAAATTAAACAAAACTTCTTATTATAATTTTTTCTAATTATTATTATTATTATTATTATTATATACTACTAAAACAGTAGCTACTACTACTGTTTTAGTTAATTTTATTTAATTTTAATTTTCTAATATAATAAATTTTATAATAAAAAATTAAAATAATTTTTTAATTGTTAATTTAAATAAATATATGTAAAAATAATTTTAATTTATTACATAAAATTTACTATTTTAATATAAATATTAATTTTAGATAATAAAAATAATAAAGTAAAAAATGGAAATTTTTTCTTGTAGGAATTCCCCGATCCCGACCCCCAAAACAAAAAAATGAGGTGGAGACGGGGATGGGGAATGCATCCCGGTCCTACCCCAGTCTTGTTATCATCCCTAGTAATAAACAGTGTTAGATTATGAGAGACATCTATCAATATCAGAATAGATACTAATAGATGTCGATCAGTATCTATCACTATCTACTATTGATAGATAATAATATTTCACTATATAAGTTGGCTCATTTTTTTTATATAGTCAACTTAGAATTAAATTTACTTAAATAAATGAACAAAATTATGTGTACCATCCTATTATCCATACGTCGAATAATAGAATTCATTTTTTGTCGAGGAGAAGCAAAGATAGAAGGAAGTTGCTTAAAACCCCAAAATATCTACAACATTGAACCACACGTGCCTAGTTCATAAACATGTGTAATATATTTAAGCTTTCACTTGCCAATACATAATTGCTACTAAATAATTTGATAGTTGGGAATTATATACTAGGTTTAAAATATTATTTTAATTGACCTACTTTGAATTTTATTCTATTTTTGTTCCTGTACTTTTAAACGTCTGATTTTAGTCCCGTACTTTCAATAAAGTGTAGAATTGGTCTCTTAGTTTATAATGTTGATATTTAAAAAACAAAAAGTTTCTATTAGCACTTTATTTTATAAATAGTGAAAATATATCCACATAGTGTCTTTTCTTACCTGAAATTATTATTATTACTAATTTCTATTTAAAAAAATAACGATTGAAAGTACATAACAACATTTAAGATTAGTAGAAAGTATAAAAAGTAAAATTGTGTTAGATTCTGGTACAATATTATTGAAAAGAATATTTTAGGAAGTAATGGATTCCAAGTACTATAAAAAATAATCTATAATTTTAATTTTTCTAATTGTCTAAGTTAGAAATACTTTAAACATGGTTGTTAACTCTAGTTAAATTCTCTTATATTCTCTAGTGGGAAAAGGATGTAGGTAGTATAAATGCTTTAAAAGAGTGCTCTTGTAATTGGGAACAATGAGAGAATGTAACAATATATACCTAATAAATTTCTTTATGATGGATCGAGGTTGTTCTCTACGTCTGAAGTTATCCACGTAAGTTATAGTATTTTTCTAGTTTTTTTGTTTTATTTTAATTTCTTAATTATTTTTCTATAAGAGATTTATTTCCCAAAAAAAATGTAATAAAACTCAAAGTACATGAATCAAAATGATACTTTAACATATAAACTATGTGAGAAATGATTGACTTGACAAGACATACACTTACGATAAAAAAATTAGAGATTGGATTTCAACCTAGACGAGTAATTGTCTTTAAAAGTATAAATGAAACTCGGTAGAAGTCCATGTCGCTTAAGAGATTAGAGGTGGGATTCCAAGATAGGTGAGTAATATAATTGTCCTAAAAAGGTATAAATGAAAAAATGTTGTGACATAATAATCAAATAATGTCAAAATGTTTGTTTGACAGATTGTTTTATTATAACCACATGTTGACGTAAAACCTACCTATAGTGTCAATTCTTGAATGAATTCAAACTTCCAAGCAAAACCATATGAACTACAATGACAAAAAATTAATATTGGTCATCATAAAATATATCCTTAATTTTTAGTGTTAAGAATATGGAATCTTTGCTAAATACGTGTTGGATGGAAATTAGATGTTCTAGAAGCTGCATAAAAATATAATAAAAAATATATAAATGATTTTATTATTATGATTATTTTTTTATGGATTTAAAAATGGAGAATAATTAGATGAGTTCATTATTTGTACGCAAAAATAAAGCAGATAAAGGAAGCGGTTAAGCATTAAATGGTATAAAACTCAGTGCTTTGATATGCATGGACGGTCTTGACGTAAGCAACGACGTCATTTCTCTTCTGTTTTACAATGCACGTCTTCACAAACCCATTTAAAGCCACACATTCATTTTCGACTCACAAACCAAAGCCTTTTTTTTTTTCTTTTTTTCTTTTTTTATAATAATAATTATGTATATTTTAGTAATTTTTTCAAGTTTAATTATAGCTTAAGTCTATTTGTTTGATGTTGATATAGTTTGACAATCTAAATTGTTTTGTGTGAATTAATTAACATAAGTAAATGAGTTTCATTTGGAGACTTACGTCCCGTTTGGTCTAGAGTTAATAAATTTTTATTTGGAGTGTAGAATTATAGGTGGAGTTTCTCCATAAATATGAAAAGTCAATTAAGAGGGACAAGTGGAGACACTTGATAAATGTAAAAAATCGAGATAGAAGAGAAGATGAAGTTTTTCGATAAATGTGAAATATAGAAAAAGATGAGAATATGAAATTACTCGTTTAATATGCAAACTTTAATAGTATTTAGTATTGAAGTTGAGTTGTTTACACCAACTAGACCAAACAATCATTTATGACATGTTTTGGAGTGATTTTTTAAATTGTTTAAATGACTTTTGTTATATGTAAAATCACTTCGTACATGTCTTTAATAATAAAAACTCAATTTAATATTTAGTTCTACACTTTAAATGTAATTTCATATCATCAAATTTGATTATTTTGAATGATTAAGGTTGTGGTTGGAATACATTTTCAAGTGTTTAATTTAAAAAATAAGTCATTTTTGAAGAAATTAAAATGTTTGATAATAACTCAAAATAACTTTTCAGGTGTATTTTAAACCCTTTTTTTTTAATCAAAAATGTCTAAATAAAAATGAGTTATTTGAAAAATACTTTTTTCTCAAGTCAATCTAAAAGAATCCTAAAACATGTTTTAAAATGATTTTGAAGATAATCAAAAGTGATTTTGATAATTTTAATTCACTGTTCAACATGCTATTAATTTGCTATAACCAAATATATCACCAAATTGTATCAGTTTTGATCTATGTTATGACAAGAAAAGGGGGAAAAAAGTTTAGTAAATTTCAAAGGGAAAAACAGGAATTTTATTTTTCTAATATTGGAGTAAAAAATATTGAAGAAACATGATCCACAAAAATTATCTAAACTCTATTTGATTGTTCAAAAATCAATTCAACTTGTTAATGGATATGTAATGGACCAAAATTTCTCTCACAAGTCTTGAACTCAATCTATATATATTTTGTTCACTTCATCAATATATGTTTATTGAGTCAATTTTTTTATTTTATTTAATGATTAAAATCTATTTGTCTCGTTTGAATATTTTATATATTTTCTCTCTCTTATCTTAAAAATAAATAAAATATTTTGGGTATAACATAACTTATTATATATATTTATGTCAAATGTCAAAAACTCGCATTTCCATATCCACGCAGTTGACCACAAAATAAAATTATAGAATTTGAATATTTAAAAGTATTTATAGAAATGTTTATGAATACACAAAATGTCAAATTATTTATAGAAATAGTAAAAAAAATATTGATAGACACTAATATACTTCTATCAGTATCTATTACATAGCATCAATGATAGACTTCTATCAATTTTATTATTGATAGACAATTGATGGATTTCTATCTGCTTTTATCAAAGAAGATTAAATTTTTAAATAATTTTTTTTTATTTTTTTACTTTTAAAAATTCTTGAATATTTATGTGACTTAATTTGAGTGGTGGCCATTTGTGCAACAAAGACTACTCTCAAATTGTATTCTTAATAACTTATTTGACCTAGATTCTAACTACTAGGCACATCATTCAAAAAAAGTTACTGACGTAAATTTAATAATATAACAGATTAACTTAAAACTTTTAACCTAATTGACACTTGTATGGTAAAAGTGCATTGACTTGTTTAAAAGTGTTAAATGCATAATTGCATAATTGAATTGAATTCTTTTCTCTGATTCTCACAGTGTCTTTTACCATAAAGTTTAGTTAAGTAGATCTCTTGCCGTTGTCATTTTCTATTAAATGTCATAATTTCGAGATCTCTTTAATCAGGGGCAAATTGTAAAACCATCGTTGAAATATGGTGATAGTTGTAATTACACTCTAAATTTTCAATTTTAAAAATTTGATCATAATTTTATAAATATTAAAGTTTGACCCTCAAATTAAAAATAATTGTAGAAATTGAATCCACAAACGTTGAAATCTGAACCCTCGAACTTATACAAATATTATAATTTATTCAATTATATAAGTTTGAAGATCCAATTTGATCAAATTGTTAAACGTAAAAGTTTAAGAGTGTTATTATAACTCACATCGTTGTTCAGGTGTGATTTTTGCAATTTAATTTAAAAGAATATATATCGGAGAAAATGACATAAAAGTCAGAGTAGCATTAAGCCCGACTCGCAAACAATTCTTTACTTTCAACGAACGTTGAAGGGCATAATGGTCTTTTCGTATTTGCACAATTTTCATTCCTGAACTGTTGTTTTCGTAGTCTCCATTTTTTTGTTTTAATATAAAATTCGTTTTCTTCCTTTTTTTTTTTCTTTTTAGTAAAAATCAAATTCATAACCTCAAAAAAAGAAAAGAAAAAAAAAACGTAAAAGTCAAATTGCTTTTGGTTCTCATATTGAATTTTTAATCTAATTGGTTGGTTGTATTTTTGAAATTACAAAATTTAGTCATTTATGAACTTTCAAATTTTTTAAAATTTATCGATTTTAATATAGAAAATCGAGAAGTTTATGATTCCTTTGAAAATAAGATTAAATTTTCAATCTAATAAATCGATTAATATTTAAAAATCTAAAACAGGTAAATAGTCGATTAGGCATAAAAATAAATGTTGAAATTTTTATTAAATATGTTATGGATCATTTTGGATCAAGAGTTATCGAGTTCAAATGAGTGAAACATTAAGGGTAAGATAGGAATGACAGTAATACGTGAGGGTTAAAGAAATTTGAAAAATACGTCAAAAGAGGAAGAAACCAAGAGAAAAGAGGAAATTGGGTCGAGCAACCCACGATGCCCGCCTCGCAGCCTTCTCGAGAAATGTGAGGGCTAAAGAAGTACAAGAAATTGAGTCGAGTCAAACCTTTATCCCTTCGTAGTGACTCACTTCCTGTAGGCCAAAGCCTCAACCCTCATGGTTAGCTCGAAGCAGCATTCTTAAATCCTTTTCGAATTAGGAACTTTAGGTCCAATCCTTTATTAAAATAGAAAGCAAGAGACATCACTCAAAAGTATTCTTTTGTTGATTACAGTTGACTTAAGCACCAAAGGTTTCTTTGGCAAGCAACATATCCGTATTTTCTTTTTCTTTATTTTATAGGTTTTCGTTCTTCTCCAAATTACAAATTTACCGTTTAAGGAACGTGAAGATCAGATAAGTCTTCTTATCTATATTTTGTCATCAACAATATCTAAAATTAAAAATTACGAGATTATTAGAACTTTTAAAAACTAACTAAATAGGCACAAACCACATTTGTTCCTTTACTTAACAAAATAAAATAAAATAGAAAATCTCATTGTGCATTTGAATATTTGAATTGGTGATGGTATATCTAGGGAAGAAGGGAAGGTTTCACCCGAAAACAAAAGCAAATATTAAAGAAGGAAGAGGCAATTTTTTTTTTATTTCTTTTTAAAATAAGAAAGACATATTCTAACTTTGGGGTACAAAAACGTGTGAGATGGACAATATGCTCAAAATTTTAAAATAATAATTTTGAAAATCAATCGATCTCTTTTAAAATTTCAATTATACTCGAACATAGCTCAATTTGATAAATTTGGATTCTCGACTAAAAAATTTAAAAAAAAATTTGTAATTCATACTCGTTGAACTTAAAAAAATCGATAATAATACTGATTTTAGACTTTAATTGAATTTAAAGTTGAGTTCTTAATGAAATTATTAAATTGTAATATGTGCTTTTACAGCTGAGATGAGATTTCTAGAGATTGAAAAATAAAAAGCAATAAAGAGAGAAGATTTATTAAGTTCATGTGATGATTTTGTTTTATTGAAATATCTCATTTGGTCTTCTTTTAGCTACACTATTTTTGTTGTTATTATTTGGTAAAGTATACACACTATTTTCAGTTTTATTTTTTATTTTTAAAATATATATATCAATTTTTTTTAACCTAAGCACCTCTTATTAATGTCATTAAGATTGAGAAATAAAGTGGAAATTTAATAAAGAAATCTATACATACACATACAATTTTGACATGTTCTTAATTTTATATATATCTATCTTCCTCTACTCATTGGTTTACCGTACTAATTACTAAATAAAAAATGTGAGTTGCTAACATGAATGTAGCTCAATAATAATTGACATATACTTTTTCTTTTGATGTTGAGTTTATTGTAAATATATATATATATATATATATATATATATATATATTAAATAATATGTAGGTAAATTTTAAAATGTTAGAATGAGAAAAGAATTGTCCAATAAATTTTGTTACTCATTTTCAATAATTTTATTTACCATAAATTTAAAGGAATTAAATACCTACGACTGAAACTTTCGAAATACAGAAGACAAAATAATTGAAAAATGTCAATATGAACGTATTAGCTCAACTGACATAATGTTTGTATTATCAACCTCGAGAACAGAAGTTTGATTCCCTCACCTCACACTTTATTACAATATCCTTGAGAAAATAATAATAATTGAAAAATGAGTTAAAAAAAAGTAGGGGGGAAAAGAGCATTGGTGATGAATGTGCCTCCACTCTAGGGCACTAGATTTTAAAACTAATAAATAATCAAAACTTCAAATTTAAAAAAACAAAAAAATAAATAAATAAAAAGAAAAGAGACAGGATATCAAACATTTATCTTCTGTGATATCAAATCAAATATTAAAAGAAGTAAGGAAGAAAAAAAATAAAAAATAAAAAAAGATGTAGCAATGTTTATCGTACTACTTTGGACTTTAATTTCTATTTTTAGCCTTTTCAGCCTTTTCTATTTTAGCAAATCTTCCATGCAAAGATGCTGTCTTGAACTCCAAACTAGTTGAACTGTCCAACACTATATATATATAAATATATTTATACATATAAATTTTGGTCATTGTTCATAAAGTTTAGCTTTGGTCTATAATTTAATCTAATCTAAAGTTCAAGAACTTCAATACATACCCTTCAAATTTTTATATTGTTGTGATTAATTTGGTCTTATATCAAGTAAAAACATTAACAAAATAAAGATATGATTTGTAATTTGAATGATTAACGTACCGTAGATGTTAAAAGAATGTTGAAAGGAGTTTGGTTACCGTTTTTATTTAAAAGTGTGATGGAAAAGTATATTAAAATTTAAACTTTAAGAGAAAAAACTACTATTTTTGTGTTATTTCAGTAAATAGTTTGATAATTTTTTTTTTATTTGTGAAAGTTTTCTTTCTTTTAATATATAAATCACCGATTAACTTAAATAATGATTAGTGTATTTCTATTTGATGTGATTATTATTATTTTTAAATAAATATTAGGATAAATTACATTTTAAGTCTTCGAGTTTGGAACAATAGGTGTATTTAGTCTTTGAGTTTTTAAAATATACTTTTTTAGAATATGTGCATTAGATCCTGAATTTTCAAAGTGTACATTTTTAGTCTCCAAATTTTTTAAAATAGGTCTAAAAGGTTCCTAAACTATTTTTTATTTTCACTTTATGTAATTATATGAAATTTTGAATTACAAAAATATGTTTAGAAAACAATTTTAGAGAGAAGCGGTAATCTTTAAAAATATATATATAATTTTAAATAATAATAATAAATCAATGCATGTACTTTTTAGACCTATTTTTAAAAATTGGGGACGAAAATATATAATTTGAAAACTTAGGGATCAAATAACCTATTCTAAAAGACTCAAGGACTAAAAATGTACATTTTGAAAACTTAGATACCAAACACACATATTCTTCAAAATCTAGAGGTTAAAAAGATAATTTTCCCTAAATATTAACTATAGACGTAAAAATCACAAATCAATTTACAGATTAATCAACAATAATTGTTAATTAATGTGTTTTAGCTCTCGTTTGGTAACCATTTAGTTTTTTGTTTTTGTTTTTTAAAATTAAACCTATTTCATTCACATTTCTTACCATGATTTGCATTTTTCTTAAATACAATGGTTGAATTCTTAACCAAATTACAAAAACAAAAACAACTTTTTGAAAGCTATTTTTTTTAAGTTTTCAAAATTTAGCTTAGTTTTTTAAATTATTGGTGAAAAGTAGATAACAAAGGAAGAAATTTTGAGGTAAAAATAATGTCCATAATCTTAATTTTTAAAAACAAATACTCAAAACAAAATTACTACCGAACCACCTTAAATATTGCCATATTTATAATTCCTTTTTTAACTACTATTTCCACAATATTTTTATATTGGATTTTCAGCTACCCCTTATATGATCTTACAGCTTTATGGTGGACAAAAGCTGGAATATTGCAATAAAAAAACCAAACATAGATCAAGATTAAAAAAAAAAAGAAAAAGAAAAAGAAAAATCCTTTATCTTTTAAAAGTTATTTATTTCTTTATTGAAGCATATTCTTTTCTTTTATTTTTTAGAGATTTATTGAAGCATATTCATATACATATAATTGTATTTGACTTTCTTAATTATATTTAAAGAAAAATCTCTTTTAATCCATAGTTTATTCCATATCATTATGCCCTAAAAAGTCATGTTAATAATTGACATATGATGAGCCGAAAAAAGGAAAAACTTTGGCATCCTTGAAGGTGACAATTAGGATAGGAATATTTCCTAAATTAAAATAAATATTTTAAATCACTCATTTGTATTCATGAGTGTGATTGAGATAATAAAGTACCTATTTCCTTTTGTATATTTCTTAAATTCTATTTTTGAACACTTCTCCTTGTGTTTTCATTGATTTATTTAAATAATATTCTAATTTAAAGTATTAATGGATCCATTCGAACAAATATAATGTATTTTAACGTCAGTTAAAAGTTTAAATTTCTATTTTCGTAAATGATTAATTGAAGTAAAGAAAGAAAAGGAATATATATTTACAAATTAAGCATGGGTGAAGAAAATGCATAAAATAAGTGAAATTATTATTATTATTTTAATAGGCAATATTATTATACAACAATAAGAGGGATTCCACGGCCTGGGATCAAGGCATCACAGCAAACAAAGCACCTATATAAACAACACATAGACGGATCAAGCATAACAACCCAATACCGGCACAACCCATAAAAAGTGATACAAACAAATCAAGCAAAAGCAAAAAGTAAACATAATTACAATGTCTAGTCAAATAATGTGGAAAAAAAAAACTTAAAGAACAATTTTTTTTTTTTACAACAAAGAATAACATTTTAAACTTAAAAACTCAAATAATGTGGAAAAAAAACCTTTTCAAGAAAAACAATGTCTAGTCTGAGAAAAATTTTTAATACTACATGGTACACACCATTTCTAAATCAATATTCCATATGTCGCCAATAAGAACGTAACTCAATTGGCATAATGTTCAACCTCAAGGTTTGAGGTTCGATTTCTCCACCCTATGTTTTAATTATAATACCTTTAGTGTATATATATATATATATATATATATATATAAATTATCATGCTAAAAATTGATGATTCGATTTCTTATCATTAAAAAAAATACTTACGTTATTTCAATCATCTAGCTGTGATCTCTCAATGTGGTTGAAAGATATTAACTATAAAGAGTGGTTGCTTTACATATCTTGATTGATTCATGGGAATATTTATCTTATAATACTAAAATAAGGCACTTTAAGGTTTTCATATTTATTTGAAAGATTTCCTAAGATGCACCTTAGGATTGATATCTAAAAATCATATTAATTATCTTTCATTTTGATTCTCCACTTATTATTATTATTTGTTTAAAAAAAATCCATTTACAACTTTAAACTTTGGAGTGTAAAATTAAAATTTCAAACTTAATAATGATATTAATTTAAATTCGTAAGTGAATTCGTTTATACCATTTAATATAATGTATTTATATTTAATATTAAATTAATATTTATCATATAATACTAGATTTATACTTTTATTTTTAAATGGTTAATGCATCAACCGCACGTATTTATAAGACTTTTTTTTAACGCAATAATTAATATAACTAAATAAAAATGCTAGAATCAATTAAACAATAGCCGGTTTTCATTAAATTTGAGTAGATTTTTATATGTTCATCTTATTTTATTAGAATGAAATCAAGCAAAGTTAACTATATGTTAGAATGCCTTCAATTTGATATTTGATACTTCAAACGATCATGTACGGGATCTCGTTGACCAACAGCAAGTCAGTATCTAAGGGCAATGCGCCTGTTGAGGGTTCGGGGGCAAAACCTAAGTTATATTTGCATTATTTATAATTCTAACCATAAAGTTCAATTAGAGAAATGCGCTATATATAAACTTTATAACCCTAGAGATGCCCCTGATCTATAATCTAAATTATTCTCTCTAATAGAAAACTGTTCTCCCTCTGCCCATAAATGTAGTTAACACCCTATTAGTAAATTACGCAAATCTCTATGTTGATTCTCTATTGCCTTACATTTTCTTTTCATCTTTATTTATCATTATCTAACACTATGAAAAGGAATCAGACCGGATAGAGTAAGATCACAACTAAAGTAGATTGAGAATAATAATAATGAAGAAGAAGAAAGGAGAGAATAACACACAATGATTTTAAGTGGAAAACCCCTAAACAAATTAGAGTAAAAACCACAGGCAAGGATAGAAGAATGTCACTATTATAAAATTAGAGTTACAAACTTTCTTTCTTATAAAGAAAAACCAAACTCTCTTACAAGAAGAAACTCTCTCTATTTTATCTCACTCAATAAAAATTTTGGGATGGTTTGGTAACCATGAGTCCCCAACTATTTATAGTTTAAAAAACTTGGCCATCAAGTAGATCTAATGGCTCTAAATTACCCTTGATAGATGTGAAAGATCCAATGCCTCCAATTGTCCTAGAGAGATGTGAAAGATCTAATGACCATGAATTTATCTTGGACAAAATGTAAGATACAATAGTCGAGCAACTGTATGAGCTAAGCTTGAAGAAGGAAAAGTTGCAGTAGAAGATGAAGATCTGGGAGAGCAATATCTCTTCCCTTTTTCTGTATATTTGATTTCGTATATTAAATCTTTTCCCCACACTTAATACAGGGTAGTGATGTATAGATATATACACTTATGTTTTAGAATAAGGACAAAAAAATAACTAACAAATCTTCTGTACAACTGGTAGAGAATAATTATATGGTAGAGGTTGTTAGGATAACATACACATCAGCATCAGCGAGAGTATACACACCAGCGACACCAGCAAGAGCATACACACCAGCGATACCAGCGAGAGCATACACACCAGCAATACCATCGAGAGCATACACACCAGCGACACCTGCGATACCAGCGAGAGCATATACACCAGCGAGAGCATATACATCAGCTTCTACATGGCTCCTTGTCATCTGCTGACGAGGCAATTTGTTCTTCCTTGGTAACAATAACCCAAAATTATCTCTAAAAAACTTCTTGAATAATAAAGGATTTTCTAAGTACCAACATAAAATAACATGAAAGTTTAAAGTTTAAATAATATTGATATGTAATATGAATGATGGTTCAAACACAATTCTTTACGGGGGATATTGATCATTTAGATATAATTTGCATCCACCACTTGGCTTGATAATATAAGACTTTATGTTAATTGAGTTGTGATCATATTGATAGTCTATTATTATTTTAATTTTTTTTTAAGGAATAAAAAAAATTAGGCTATTTTTTTTTTAATTTTTATTTCCTCGAAATGTTTAGTATATCAAATATCACTCTAATAAAATGAGAAGGCTAGATTTGTTGCCATTTTTTAAAGGTAGATTTGTTACTATTTTTGTCATAGATTGAACTTCGACTAAATTCACGCACAATACTTTAAAAAAATAATAAATAAAAATTAAGAACTTATTTAACTTTAAGAGAAAATCTAGCAAAAATGTGCATGATTGACAATTGGCTACACAATTAACCATTTTTCTCCATTTGAGGGGATAAAAAAAAAAATTTATAAAACAAAAATAGTGTCCGAGCATTCAAATCATTAAAGAGTTTGAATCAAATTAATTCACATTTGGAATGATAATTAATATTCTTGATGTCAAATTTGGTAAAAGAAAACACACACACAAATCGAGATCAACTTTTTTTTTTCTTTTATTCTATAATTCTAGCTTAGACATCATAATCATTTTTCTCTGTTCGGTAGATCTTCTCATGAATTACAAATTTATCATTATTATTATGTGGAGGTCAGATACGTTATACATCAATTTAATGGTAATTGATATTTATTTCTTCTCTCAAAGTCGGAAGTTTAAATTCTTAGTTAAAAATATATATAATTTTTTAAAAAAATAAAATTTATATGGGAACCTTGTTGTGTTGGGATGAGTAACATAATAAAACAAACCGTTTTTTTTCTTGCATGCACGGAATTAAGGCAAGTCGAATCGAAGATGATCAATAGTTACCTTCAAATCAAATACTCAATTTGACCGTTTCTTTTCTTAAATATTTACTATGGAATCTAATTTAATTTTACTATTTTATTTTTATCGTGATATGATGATTTTCGTTTTAATTTACATACCATAATATAAATCAAACTGAAAAATTATAATCGTCATTACTGACGTTTGTAAAACATTTCTATGATGAAAGGTCAACCATCATGTCATCTGTTTTATTATCATACTCTCCTCCACACTACATTCCTACTCCTCTCCTCTTAGCTAATCCCTTCCATTTTTAATAAATTCTATTCATTTTAATCTTATTTTATGTGTGTGTCTATATATATATTTAAATTTTATAATTACTATTTAATTAGTCAACTATTACCCGACTAATTTGCAAAAAAAAAAAAAAAAAAAAAAAAAAAAAGAGAAAATTCCTCCGACCTAATTAGATTTCTAATATTTGTTGCATCAATCTTTCTGCGGCTCTCTAATTTAAAAATATATTTTTTTAAAAAAATAGTTTGTCACCTACCGTAACACACCGTCCATATGATAGAGTTCAACCACATATCACACCATGGCTACTATATTGAGACTCCACTAGAGGATTCTATCAACATGGTTAAGTTAGGGTATGACTTTGATACCACTTGTTAGTGACAATGACCCTCCAAATATCGCAACAACTGTATGATATTATCCACTTTATGTATAAATCCTTATGGTTATAGTTGTTCTGGGACCTAGGTTATATATATCATGATCATCCACTTTTCTAACCAATTTGAGATTTTAGTCTCATTTTTCTGGTCTTGAAACTCAGACACTAGAACTAAAATTGTTTTAAGAAGGCAACGTGAATTCATTGGGTTAAGATATTCTCTTATATATGATATTATGTGTTTTCTTGTTTTTATAGGATAGTTTATGATATATCAACGTGGAAAGGAGGAATTGAAATTCTAAACTCGTTATTGATAGTACAAATTTGATATGTGAATCGAGATAGGGTTATTTTAACAATATTTAACACACCATAGATATTGATATACTGGGGTCTATTCAATGGTGGTATATAGAGTAAAGTCACTTTTATTTCCAATTCTGAACACATGGATTAAATTTTATACGTTGAATCTGAATATAATATATACTTTTCGATGATAAAAATAAAAAGGTAAAAGTTAGTTTGGTACCACGAAAATGAGCTCCAAGTTTTGCCACTAACCACGCTGTGTATCTGTCGTCTCTTTCATTCCCTTTCTGAGAGTGATTTTTTTCCCCCATCAATGGCCTCATCTGTGTCGGTTTTCCCTTGGTGATTTTTGAATATAATATATGATATTTAAAACATAATCTAAGCCATGGATTTTTGCTTTCATATCAAAATAATAAAACCCTAAAAGACGAATTACATATGATTGTTTTATGACTAATAAAATCAATTGATTTGAAGTTGTTTATTGAAAATGATTGTACATAAACATACATTTCTTTCTTTTAATCTGATATATTTGGCGCTTCGAACGATCAAGACATGTCTTTGATCTGTAATATGAATTCTTCTTTGTAATAATAGACTTTGCTTCCTTTTCGGAGATGTAATTAACAATTTTTTTGCTTGTCTTTATTTGTTGATATTTTAACGATAAGAGCGGAGAAGTTAGAACCATATACCTCATAATCATTAAAATATTTTATTTATCAGTTGAGTTATGTTTGCTTGAGTAGTTTGAGATAGCAAGGCGTTTTAAAAGAAAGAGTTTTTTTTTTTAAAAAAAAAAAAAATCTTAAAATAAAGTTTATTTGTAAATTTTTTTCATGAACATTTTTCTTTTTCTTTTTTCCTTATATTTTAATATATAAATAAATTTGAAAAACAAAAAAATATCTTTAAAAACCCGGTATTTAATTTAGGTAATTTACACAAATTAGTTCAATTATTGTTGGATAAAATTTTCATACTATTTTTTAGTTCAACAAGTACAGGTAATAGAAAATCGAACCATCACCATTTAAGACGATAATCGAGATCTTATCCACTAGTAATGATAAAATTCTCCGTTGGTCTCGATCTGATGGGAGTGAAGAATTCCCAGATTGACTTGATATGGGTTCAAACTAAGGATTTAAATCGTATCCTTGATCGAGGATGGAGCGGGAATCGAGAGGGAGTCCCCACCCTATCCCCAATCTCGTCCCTATTCCAATTTTTTTATTGTTTATTTATATATATGAAATGTAAGAAAAATACTATATATATATATATATATATAAACTACTTAAAACAGAATAACAGCTTAGCTACCATTCTAAAGTTAAATTTTTAATGGAATAAAAGTAGGAATTTTTCTCTGCAGGTACATCTCCAAATGGAAATTTTCGACTCTTCAAAACAGAGAATGGGACAGTAATAGAGATTAAAAATCCCTACGAAGATGGGGATCCGAGTGCATCTCCAACCCACCCGCCCATTGCCATCCCGATGATCCACTAAACAATACTTGGATGAACGGTTTTAGTACTAGCTAAAACAATATACTTTAGTACATATATAAACATAGTTGTAACCAAGTTATGTTCATCATAATACCAAATCCTTCCCATAATAATAATAATGCCAAATCTGTCCAACTTTTTCCGAGCTTTCTAAAAATTAAAAGGAAAAAGAAAAGGGATTTCTGGCTTAGTTGTTAAGCTGTGTCCAAAAACAATTTTAATTATATTTTTCTATTGTAATTAAAATCATAATTTACAAATTCATGTTTTTATGGAAAGAACAACTTCAATATTGTTCGAAGACTTAAATACATTCTTAAAAAGAAATATAGAGAAAAATAATTATTTTTCAACAAACAATTATATTCAAATATGTTTTTCCTTTGAAAGTAACTTTTTTCAACCGCTCCAAAATGTAATTTTTTAAAGACATAAAAAGTTAAACTTTCTGGGTTCTTTTTTACATTTTACAAAAGTACCTTTTTTTTTTTAATTTCTCTTTTAAAAAAGATTAATTCTATAAAATAAATTATAATTAATATTTGTTAATGAGTCATATTTGCAGTAACTAATAAATGTAAGATGACAATGTGAACATAATTCAAAAGCTACACTAATATTTCTTTATAGACCATAGATTTAGATCTCTTTCCTTTATTTTTAAAAACAACTACAGGAAAATAGAGACTTTAAGAAATTGAGATATGTTATTAACTTAGATATTGATAAATTAATGTGAACTTATTTTACTATCTTTTAACCTAAGGCTACTTATTAATTTTGTCTATTTGTCATTTCCTTGTTAATTTGTTTTCATTTTATTAATACATATGAACTATTATATTTATTTTAATTGAATTGATAAGTAATTCGGTGGAATTAAATAATGACACGTTATTAATTGCGTGGAGCTTCAATTTATGCAGACTAAAATTTTGTCTATTTTTTTTTTTATTATAAATGAAAATATAGAAAAAAAAGGATAATTTATGGATTGTTTTCAAATTAAAAAAAAAATGAGACAACTTATTTATAAATATAGCAAAATATAAAAATTTACATGCAACTTATTTTCAAATAATTTACACATAATATATATAATTTTTTTTTGGAAAGCACACAATATATATACATTAAAGTACCAAAATTACATTAAATCGTACATAAACTCTTATTCTTATTTGATTTTGTCACGTTCGGTCTTAAGCCTTGTATTTTGATCTATGGATTTTTAATATAATAAATACTTGAATGCGATAGGTTATAAATCACATATGGAAAAAAAAAAAAAAAAAAACAGAGAGAGAGAAAGTTTCAAAAAAATTAGTGCAAACATTTAATCTATCTAATTTAATAAAACAAATTTATACAATTTTTTATTAAAAAAAAGTTGGGAATAAAATAAAACATTTAAAGTCAAATCTAAACAAAAGCACCTATTACATTCCTTAAATTACAATCTTGCTACATGCCCAAAAAAAAAAAAAAAAAAAAAAAAACACATTTGACACAATAAAAAGAAAGTTATAGAAACCTTTGCTAATCCACTTTATAAAAATAACAATTTAGTCCATCAATTTTAATATATAAAAAAAATTATACTTTTTAAATTGACAATAATTATATAATCTCTTTCATGAAGAATGTTGTTAAAATTTATTTTAGATGGGATGATTTTTCTTCCTAAAGATTAATTGTTATAAAATATAATTATAAATATTAAATGAGAAATTTTCAAAAATAGAAAAATAAAAGAAATTATTTACCCAAAATAGTAAAATTTAATCATTTTTATATAGGTTGATAGAAATCTACTAATGTTTATCAATGATATAAATTAATAAAGTCTATTATCGATACTAAGTGATGACGCTAGTAGAGGTCTACTAGTATCTATAAATTTTGTTATTTTTATAAATAGTTTGACCTTTTTTTTGTCTATGAAAATTTTTTACACTAAATTATACATTATATCCAACTAAAGAAATATTTGAAAATAGTTAAAGAATTGTTAAAATTATTTTTTAATTTTAAAAAGTACTTTAAAACATATACTTGTAAACATTAAAAAAACTAATTTTGATGATATAAAATATTTCAAAAACTTTCTATAGATAAAAAAAGAATAATTTTAACCATTTAACAACCATTTTTAAACATGCACAAAGCAAGAAAGTACCAATTGTGTTTCTAACTTCAAAAGAAAGTTATTTATTATTATTTCTATAATATTATTATTTGAGTTAAAAAAGAAAACAATTTAAAGCATAAAAAAGAAAAAGAAAACTTTCACAAAGTGATTTGTGAAGAAAAAAAAAAAAAAAATCACAAAGTGACAAACACAGGTCGAAGTCACCTATATATATATATATAGAACCTTGCTGGGTTCTTCCACAAGTGTGTTCATAACAACAATTAAAACAAAGTGAAATTTCATTTTCAGGCCAACGCGCCGCCGTGCCTGAAAGAAAAAGCCACCGTTCCTTCTCCCATCATTCCGTAGTCGGATTCGAAAAATGGGGAAAGAAAATGGAGGAGATTCAGAGAGAAATAAGAATAATAATAAGAAGAAGAGTCGAGGGATGGCGTCGATTTTCATGCACGCCGACGCCGTGGACAAGTTTCTGATGACGTTGGGTTTCATCGGAGCTATCGGAGATGGCCTCACAACCCCTCTGGTCTTGATCGTTTCTAGCCGTCTCATGAACAACATCGGCCAAACGTCTTCCATTTCCATAACTGATTCTTTTGTAGCCAACATCGACAAGGTATTTAGGTTGCATCTAACTATTACTCTTTTTATTTTTTTCTTATTTTCGCTCCACTACTGTATGATGGGAATTTTTTTGGATTGATTTGATTTTTTTTTTTGCGGGGGACAGAATGCAGTGGCTCTGTTGTATGTAGCTTGTGGGGGATTTGTGGCTTGTTTTGTTGGTGGGTTTTTCCTTTTTACTTTTTTGTAAAAAAAACTATTTAAATTTATTTATATAGAAATTCAAATTTTTTTTTTTTTTTTTTTTTTGGGTTGCAGAAGGATATTGTTGGACGAGAACCGGAGAGAGACAGGCGGCGAGAATGAGAGCAAGATATTTAAAGGCAGTTCTCCGGCAAGATGTTGGCTATTTTGATCTGCACGTGACTAGCACGTCCGAAGTTATCACCTCCGTTTCCAATGACAGCTTAGTCATTCAAGACGTCTTGAGTGAGAAGGTTCACTTTTTTTTTTTTCCTTTTATTATTCTTCTTTTTTATGGCATGAATTTTTTAAAAAAATATTATATTTTTTTCCAGAACTAAAAATGTTTTATGTTTGAATTTGAAAAGCCACTACTCGAAAAATTTTATAAAATATTTTATTTTAAATGTCAATATCAACATCGTATGAACTTCAAAATTTGAAGTTTCATCCGTCCACTCACAAATTTTCAAAACGATTTAGTTTTTTATATGATAAAACAAGCTAATTTTTAAAATATACGAGAAATATGGTTTTAAATAATTTTGTGAATTTCAAATAATAGTAAAGTTTAAAGATCGTAAATTTTTGTGACCCACGATTAATAACAATGTTTTTAGTAGTGGAACCTATGAAATGTTTGGATTAATAGAATTCATAACTTCTCATTTTCCGACTAGTTAACCCAAATATCTCCGAAATAAGTTCATCAATATTTTTGACAAAAATTGAAACCTGAAATGTTAGAGTGTGGGCGTCTAAAATTTAGTTCGAAGCTACCACTACACTCTTTCAAATCTTTTACAATAATAAAAAAAAAATAAAGAATAATAAAGTAATTTTTGAAAATTTTGAATTTTGTTACACATATTGTTTGACATGGGTGTTAAAAACCTAGCCAGATCCCAAACTTCCTGATGAACGCGGCGATATTCGTCGGAAGCTATCTCGCGGCGGTGATACTATTCTGGCGGCTGGCGGTGGTCGGATTCCCTTTCGTAGTATTGCTAGTGATCCCAGGCCTTCTTTACGGCAAAACATTAATGGGGTTAGCTAGAGAAAGCATGGAGGGGTACCAGAAGGCCGGATCAGTGGCAGAGCAGGCAATTTCATCGATCCGAACCGTGTACGCTTTCGCCGGAGAAGACAAGACCATAACGGAATATTCATCGGCGTTAGAAGGATCGGTAAAGTTAGGGATCAAACAAGGATTTTCTAAAGGATTGGCCATCGGAAGCAATGGAGTTTCGTTTGCAATTTGGTCGTTCATGTCTTGGTATGGTAGTCGAATGGTTATGTACCATGGCGCTCAAGGTGGCACCGTTTTTGCCGTCGGAGCTTCCATTGCCGTCGGTGGATTGTAAGTATTTATTTATTTTTTTCATCATCAATTTGTTGAAATTAAAACAAAAACTATTTTTGATTAATCCAATAAGGGCAATGCTTAGGTACCATACACCAATTGATTGGTTGCAACAGTAGCTGCACACACAATAGACGACTGCACCCAAATTTTTTTTATCCAAAAATGGGATTTCTCACTCACAAGTAGCAACTATTTATAAAAAAGAAGATTAATATTAATATTTCTTAAAATTAAAAAAAAAAAATACCATTTCTAGATGTTTTTGTTTTCCCTTGGAAACACCCTCTTTGAAGAATAATCCCAATTTCCTAATTAGTTATAACAGGTTCATTAAAAAGTTAACATCTAATTATTTGTTTTTGAAAAATTAAAAGTAAAGAAGAAACTCTGCATCTATATTTCTCTCTCTTATTTATGGAAAAAAAATTAATATCAAGCAGTCAACATGCAAGAGATTCTTTTTTTTTAAAAAAGAAAACATTTAATTTCACATTCATTGCTTTACCTGTATTGGCAACATGCACGAAATTATGTTGACTAGTTAATAAATAAGTTTGGAAAATTAAATCTAACTTAATTGCTTAAAACAAAAACTCAAATTTATAATCTCTAGTTCGGTAATTAGGTATTTTTGAAAAGTGTACTCGTTTCATATAATTTATTCATATATAAACATTTTAATTTTTAGCCAATTTTTAAAATTATTTTTTTAAAAAAAAAAATAAACTAATTTTTAGACTTCGTATGATAATCCTTTCTTGTTTTTTAGAAATTAAATACATTTCATCTCAATTTTTTATAATACTTTGCATTTTTCTAATTCCAAAAAGAAAACAAGTTTTTTAAATACTATTTTTTTTGTTTTCAAAATTTGGCCAATTTTTTTAAAAATATTAATAAAAAATAGATGACAAATCAAGAAACCTGAGAAGTGGAATGAACGTTTATATGCTTAGTTTTTAACTGAAAAAATAAAAAATAAAAAAGTTACCAATCGAGGCTTAAATTTTTTAGTTTCCCAAATTTGGCTTTGATTTTGAATACATCCTTAAAATGTATACTATAAACATATAAATAAATAGATGAAAGTAGTATTTTTAGGTTTAATTTTTAAAAACCAAAACTAAAAATCAAGACCTTGTTGTTTTGGTTTTTAATTTTTGAAAACTAAGCCACCAAAAACACCCCTTCTACCTTTAAATTTTTTATTCAGTTATTTTTTACCAATATCTTAAGAAATTGATCTTTAATTTTTGAAAATTAAAACAAAAAGTAGTTCTTAAGATTTTTTTTTTTTTTTAGACTCCGACTCTTTTAGTGAAGGAAGATAAAAACCATTATAAAAATTTGTAAAGAAATAGACTTCTCAATAAATCAAATATTTACTTAAATGATTTTTATTATTTTTATTTTTAGCAGCCCTATCTTTGTTTTATTATAATTATTTTGAAGATAAGGAGGCTAATTTATTAGTTGAGTACACATATACATAATTTGAATGGAAAAAATAATAATTAGAAATGAAATGACAGATCAATCGGTTCGGGTTTATCAAACATAAAGTACTTTTCGGAAGCATGTGCGGCCGGTGAGCGAATCATGGAAGTAATAAACCGGGTTCCCAAAATCGACTCGGCCGACATGGAAGGCCAAATCCTTCAAAATGTCTCCGGGGAGGTTCAGTTCACCAACGTTCAATTCGCCTACCCTTCCCGGCCCGACACCATGGTCCTCAACGATCTGACCCTCACAATTCCCGCAGGCCGCACCGTCGCCCTCGTCGGGGGCAGCGGGTCCGGTAAGTCGACCGTCATCTCTTTGTTGCAGAGATTTTATGACCCAATTGGAGGGAGCATTGCGGTGGATGGAGTGGGAATTGAGAAATTGCAATTGAAATGGCTGAGATCGCAAATGGGGCTTGTGAGTCAAGAGCCGGCGCTTTTTGCTACTTCGATTAAAGAGAATATTCTGTTCGGGAAAGAAGATGCCACCATTGATGAAGTTGTTGAAGCTGCTAAAGCTTCTAATGCTCATTGTTTTATTTCTCAGTTTCCTCAAGGATATGATACTCAGGTAATTCAATTCACTTTTTTTCTTTACTAAATTATTCTGCTTACATTTTAATTTGGATCCTACATCATTTCTAAACACATTTTGAATTAGGAACCAATTAAAATATTATAAAGAACCAAGATTTTAAGGCCTAAAAGAAATAGTTTTGAAAATCTAGGAGACCAAAGAAAAGAATTAAGTTTAAATCAACTAAAATTATATAAACTAAAAGTTAGTGGGAGTTATAGTTAGATTTCTTATAAAAACTGTATAAAAACTATGGAAGCCTTTTAAACATGAGGATATCAAATAAAAAAATGGTTAAAATTTCGGGACAAAATATTTTATTAACTTTATCTGAGGAAGAATTATATTTAACATAGTGCTAAGGTTTGAGTAAATGATCTTTTAAAAAGTATATTTTGAATGAATCGTCTTTTTTAAAAAGACATTCACTCATAAATTAACAACAATGTTCACTTTACTAAAAATTTAAAGGCATTTCACATTTTTGATAGAAATACCATTACTTTCCAAGCTACGTTCTTCTCATTTTTTTCAATTTTTTTTTATATATAATAATAACGAGAATTCTCTACCAAAAATTGAATTGTTTTTTCTTATTATTATTTTTCTTTTTACTCTCTATTGGTTTTTCTTTAACAAAAGTTTGGGTATTCCTTTTGTGCAATAAAATTTATCAAATAAAATTATTGTTGGAGTTATTTTCAAGAATTAAAATATCGATATTGAGATGTGAATTTATATTTAATATCGATATCAAAATGGTTGTATTTGATAGGTAGGGGAAAGAGGAGTTCAAATGTCGGGAGGACAAAAGCAAAGAATTGCCATAGCACGAGCCATAATCAAGCGACCACGAATCCTTCTCCTAGACGAAGCCACCAGTGCCTTAGACTCGGAATCCGAGCGTATCGTCCAAGAAGCCCTCGACAAAGCCGCCGTCGGTCGCACCACCATCATCATCGCCCACCGTCTCTCCACCGTCCGCAATGCCGACCTAATTGCCGTCCTCCAAAACGGCCAAGTCATGGAAATCGGTTCTCACAATGATCTGATCCGGAACCAAGCTGGCCTTTACACTTCCCTCGTCCACCTCCAACACAAATCCCCACCTGAACCTCCTTCATCCTCCATATCCCACATCGAAAAAACCACCACCACCACCACCGGCAGCCGCCGCCTCCCCCATCTCAGCCGCTCCAGCTCCGCCAACTCCGGAGCCTCCGACGTAGTTCACGAAACAGCCCCATCATCATCCAACATCGAAAAAGAACAAGAACTCCCAATTCCATCGTTTCGAAGGCTATTGGCTCTGAATCTGCCGGAATGGAGACAGGGTTTAATGGGCTGCAGTGGGGCAATTTTATTTGGCGCTGTTCAGCCTTTGTATGCATATGCAATGGGATCGATGATTTCTGTGTATTTCTTACATAGTCATGAGGAGATTAAAGCCAAAACGAGGACTTATGCGCTTTGCTTTGTTGGGTTGGCTATGTTTTCTTTTCTTGTCAACATACTCCAACATTATAACTTCGCGTACATGGGAGAATATCTTACCAAAAGGGTTCGAGAAATGATGCTTTCCAAGATCCTTACATTTGAAATTGGCTGGTTCGATCAAGATGAACATTCTAGCGGTGCGATTTGCTCGAGACTATCTAAAGATGCCAATGTGGTAAGCAGAAATTTATTTATTTATCAAATATTATTCAATTGGATTATACTTTTTAATTAAACAGAGCTTTACTTTGTTTTGGGCAGGTGCGATCCTTGGTGGGGGATAGAATGGCTTTAATTGTGCAAACGATTTCAGCTGTAACTATAGCATTCACAATGGGACTTGTGATTTCATGGAAGCTAGCACTTGTAATGATCGCTGTTCAACCTTTAGTCATATGCTGCTTCTACACAAGACGAGTGCTCTTGAAAAAAATGTCGAACAAAGCCATTAAAGCACAAGAACAGAGCAGCAAGCTTGCAGCAGAGGCTGTCTCTAACCTTCGAACAATCACAGCATTCTCTTCACAAGAACGCATTCTCAAAATGCTAGAGAAAGCCCAAGAAGGCCCAAAACGAGAAAGCATCAAGCAATCATGGTATGCTGGGATTGGACTCGGCTGCTCCCAAAGCCTCACCACCTGTTCATGGGCGTTGGATTTCTGGTACGGCGGAAAATTAGTAGCACAAGGACAAACCACGGCTAAAGCTCTGTTCGAGACCTTCATGATTTTGGTTAGCACCGGCCGTGTAATCGCCGATGCCGGTAGCATGACGACAGATCTCGCTAAAGGGTCAGAGGCAGTTGGGTCAGTTTTCGATGTCTTGGATCGATTCACTAAGATCGAACCAGACGATCCAGAAGGGTACAAACCCAATAAATTAATCGGCCAAATCGAAATCAACAATGTGGATTTCACTTACCCATCTCGACCGGAAGCGATGATATTTCGTGGCTTTTCAATTAACATTGAGGCTGGAAAATCCACCGCGTTGGTTGGACAAAGTGGGTCAGGAAAATCCACCATAATCGGCTTAATCGAACGATTCTACGACCCGATTAAAGGAACAATCAATCTCGACGGTCGCGACATCAAATCGTATCATCTCCGAACGCTGAGAAAACATATCGCATTGGTTAGCCAAGAACCGACGCTATTCGCAGGAACAATAAGGGAAAACATCATATACGGAATTTCGAGAGCAGTAGACGAATCGGAGATAATAGAAGCGACAAAAGCATCAAATGCACACGATTTCATCTCGGGATTGAAAGATGGGTACGAGACATGGTGTGGAGACAGGGGATTGCAATTGTCAGGAGGCCAAAAACAGAGGATCGCCATAGCTAGAGCGATATTGAAGAATCCAGGCGTACTGTTACTAGATGAAGCGACAAGTGCGCTTGATGGGCAGTCGGAAAAGGTGGTTCAGGAGGCTTTGGAGAGGGTAATGGTGGGAAGGACGAGCGTGGTGGTGGCACACAGGCTGAGTACAATACAGAATTGCGATATGATTGCGGTTTTGGATAAAGGGACGGTGGTGGAAACAGGGACTCATTCGTCGTTGCTGGAAAAAGGACCAAGTGGAGCTTATTATGCTTTGGTAAATTTGCAGAGGAGGTCCCATTAGAATCTCTCTCTTTCAGCCAAGCTAGGGATTGGAGAAGATGATTAGTAGGTCTAGTCTAACCACATTGTTATTTTTAATCTTATGATCTAGTTGGGGGTTGGTGGAAAATAATGGAGAGAGGGGAGGACTTCAATATGTAAATCATGTGAAGTTTTTTTTTGGTTTTCTTCTTTCCATTTTATAAGTTTTATATTATAAGCTCTTTAAATGATATTTTAGGAGTTATCTTATTTTTACTCTTTGGTCTACACACATATTTTACTTTTATTGCACATTTTTTCTTTTCTCTAAGCTTTATTTTAGACTAATGTCTAGACTATTGCTATTGTGCCTTTAACTTTTCGTTTGAGGTGTTTTTTTTTATCTAGAAATACTCCATCTTTTCAGATATTTTGCCCCCCCTATCGTTAATAAGGTTGTTTAGAGAGTGATTGGGGTCATTCAATTTGTTTGGTAACTATTTTTCTTGCTACCATATTAGGATGACCATTACATCAATTAGATGTTAAAAATGCATTCCTTTATAACATCCTCAAGGAATGAGTGTTTATGGCACAATCCTTGAATTCCAAAATCCATCTCTTCCTCATCATGCTTGTAAACTAAACAAATCACTCTATAGCCTCAAACGAGCTCCTCGAGCTTAGTTTGAATGTCTCTCCAACTATCTCATGACACTTGGATTCTATTATGAACACTCTAATCATTATCTTTTCATCCTCAAACATGACAATGGCACCATTGTTATGCTCATCTATGTTGATGAGATTATTATCATTGCCAATGAACCTGTTGAAATCCAAAAAAAATAATCACTACTGTTGGTAATGAATTTGCTTTAAAAGACATTGGTCCCCTCCCTTACTTCCTTAAAGTAGAAGAGAAGTTAGAACTCACCAAGGTCTATTTCTATGCCAAAACAAATATGCCAAAGAAATACTTGGTAAGAGTCACATGTTAGGGGCCTCTACTCCAATTGTGTTGTTACTACTTTTACTCAACTTTTAGATGGTAATCCCAGTGATGCTCAAACCTACCATAGCTTAGTTGGCTCAATGCAATATTTGATAGTTACACGTCCGTACCTCTTACATGCTATGAATCACGTTTGTCAACATCTCCAAATTCTTATTGAGAAAGACCTATGAGTTGTTAAACAAATCCTTAGATACATACAAGGAATCATGAACTATGGTTTCCCCATTTTGAGAAATAGTAATTCTAATCTTTATGTCTTTTATGATCTAGATTGGGCAGGATATACTATAACAAGGTGCAACACCACTAGGTTTTATGTCTACTTTGGCTCCAACTGCATTTCGTGGTCCTCAAAGAAACAAATAACTATTATAAGATTGAGTGCAGAGCCTGAGTATCGTGCCAGGAGCATGTAATTGTTGAATTCACAAGAATCTCCTTATTTTGAGACCTTGGTTTACCTCTCCACCATAGACCACAACTCTTTTGTGACAATCTCAATGCTCTTTATACGTCCATTAATCTAGTGTTTCATGTTCGCTTGACTATCATCTTGTTCGAGAAAAGGTGGTTAGTGACATTTATTGCTCGCAACCTTCCATCTCACAAACAGTTAGCTAACATTTTTACAAAGCCATTACATAAAACTTGTTTTCGTGATCTATGTAACGAACTTGGAGTTCAAGCAGAGCAACACTCTAGTTCGAGAAAGGATATAATTAAAGACCATCTCAATCAATTTACACAATTAAACGATGAGTCAACAACCACCTCACCCAATTACCACTACAAGAAAATACCCCTTTTCTAACGCTAGAAATCGTCGAAAATTAGTAAAAAATGCGTCGGAAGATCCATTCCCGACGACAAACTAGTCACCGGGAGTTTGGTCGGAAGAGGAACTCCCGATGTGGAAACATATATCGTCAGGAGTTATAATAACTTCCGACGCTACATATACTACGTCGGGAGTTATTAGAACTCTTGATGCAGTATATGAAGCGTCGAGAGTTATTGCAACTCTCGACGCTTGTATTGGCAATGTCGGGAGTTAATGGAACTTTCGACACTTGTATTGGCAACATCAAGAGAGAGTCATTTAAAAAAAATACTCTTCGTGGATGGCACTACTCGAAAAGTGCTATGGGATCGATGGGTTCGGCTTTCCGTCGCCACTATGATTCAGTTCTACGATCTTGGAGAATGGCTCTTTTCCTAAAACTTCTAGGCAACTCAGCGATGAGAAAATGGGCAATGACGGGACCGACCAAGGGTTCGATTTGTCAGAAATGGAGCTCGACGGCGACCTAAAAAAACACCAATAGAATCAACGACAACAGCTTTCATTGGTGAGGACTGCTTGTAGTAGCATCTTAGAGGCGAGCAAGGGCTCAGGATTGTCTCTCTCCTGCTCTGAAATCCTAGTGAATCGAGCACGCGGACAAACGGAAGTTGGGTTGGCCGGATGGACGAACGAGCATGCAGATGAACGAAAGTTGAGTTGGCTGGACGAACGAACGAGCGCGTGGACGATGATCGGGTAAAGGATGATTTGGGGAAGCGACGAACAATTTTCACTACTGTACAAGGGTTTAGTAGGGAGAAAATGAGTAAATGTAGGGAAGAAGACGAGGAGTTGGAGTTTAAGTAGGAACTCCCAACGCTCTCCCATAGACCATCGAAAGTTTTATAATTTATCGGATGTTCTTTAGAACTCCCAACACCCCAAAAGTCAGCGTCGGGAGTTTTAAAGAACTCTTGACGCTTAACTATGCCCGTCGGGAGTTAGTCCGAACCCCCGATGACCTTCTTACTTCGTCGGGAGATGGTCCCTCTCTCGACGACCGATATTCGGACGGTTGTTTTAGGCGTCGGGAGAGTCATTTTTTCTTGTAGTGTACATCAATAGCCTAAAGTTAACATTTTATTTCATGAATTGCTTAATGAATTAGGATATTACGTAAAAATTAGGTCCAAATGACCTTTACATCCCTACATAATTCCGACGGTTTAAAAAAAAAGATACATCCTTGCCATAATATGGAAACAAATAGGCTTTTAAAATAATAATAATAATAATAATAATAATAATAATATCAAAAGATGCGTAAGGAAAGTTTCTTCATATCACATGAATAAGGGAAGTTTCTCCAAGGTAGTATTTTTTTTCAAAACTGGGAAATTTCTCTCTAAAATTTGAAAATCATTCCCCCTCAAACGAAAGAAAAAATCAACGAGAAGTTTTAAAGTAAAAAACAAGTTATAAATATTGCACACAAAAAATATATGTCAAATATACTGTAATATACTAAGAAATTGTTGGAAATGATAGGACCCTTACAACGACAAGTAGTAAATCGTCAAGGTACAACAATCAAGCGAAGAGTAAAACCTGCAAAACAGAAACTTGTTATGGCTGAGTCACGGAGCTCGCTCTCTTTAAGATGTTTCGCGGCTCTGCCCAAATGTGCAAGCAGGTCTGAAAATTGCCACGTCGTCCCCAGGATAAAACAGCCAACTGAAAATCGGTTGAAAATGCACCGTTACCGACCGGAACATACACCATTTCTAAATTAACTGCTTGGAAAGCGAGGATGGAGGAGGAGAGGAAAACGAAGTGGGAAATGAAAAAAATGAATTCTGTGTGTTCGAACTGCTGAAGGCCTCGCCTTTTATAGGCCTTCAGTGTCGAACTGTAGGAGCGAGAAGAGTGCTTCGCCACAGAACGTGCGTGGACGGTACGGATGGACGGACGAAACGGAACGAGATTTGCAGACGAATGGACCGTTTCCTTCTTTTTTCTGTGTGTTCGAACTGCTGAAGGCCTCACCTTTTATAGGCCTTCAGTGTCGAACTATAGGAGTGAGAAGAGTGCTCTGCCACAGAACGTGCGCAGACGGTACAGATGGACGGACGAAACGGAACGAGATTTGCAGACGAACGGACCGTTTCCTTCTTTTCTCTAGTTAAAAAAAATAAAAAATAAAATAATATTTTTTTATATTAAAAAATAATTATTAACATCCACCGAAATCACATGGTTTATCTCCTCACTCCCTCCAAAAAATGGGTACCTCTTGGGGCCCAAAATACAAGGTTGGGTACATAAAAGAGACTTCCAACACCAAATTTTCCAATGTGGGATTCTCCAACCAAAAAAGTTGATTCCCTTTTTGTTTTGAAAGTTAAATTTTCACCCAACAAAAATGTAAATATACATTGCATATATTATTATGTTTATACAAATTATTTTATTCGTACACTTATCAAATATACATTACATATATTGTTCGGTATATAAATACCTTTAAGTTTTTGTTTTAATTGATTTTAGTCTTTTCATAAGACTGAAACACCTTATTTTATTGTTTTCAATGCCCACTTTGTGTATGTACACAGTCTTTTACCTTTTTTTCTTTGACTAAGTCAGTAACAAAACTTCCGTTTAATTTTTTCCTTTTGTTTCTTTTTTCTCTCTTCTCATTTTTTCTCATTTTTCAATTTTTCCAATTTCTTTTTATTTATCTTAAGATGGAAAATATTTTTTTAAGATTTAAATGAAAAACAAGACATTGAATTTAACCATTTAAGTCTCGTTTGGATAACTATTTTATTTTTTATTTTTTATTTTTTGTTTTTAAAAATTAAGTCTATGGACATTACTTCTCCATTTGTTATTTACTTTTCATCAATGGTTTAAAAAATAATCCAAAATTTGAGAACTAAAAAAAATAGCTTTCAATTTTTTTTTTTTAGAATTTGGCTCAGAATTCAACCATTGTACTTAAGAAAGATGCAAATCACTCTAAGAAATGTGGATGATATATATTTACTTTTCAAAAATAAAAACAAAAAATCAAATAGTTACCGAACGGATCTTAGTTTTTAGTTTTTTTTTTTTTTGAAAATTAAGCCTACATATACTATTTCCATCTCTAAATTTCTTGATTTGTCATTTACTTTTTACCAACAGTTTAAAAAATCAAGCTAAATTTTTAAAACTAAAAAAAGTACATTTTAAAAACTTGATTTTGTTTTTGGAATTTTGCTAAGAATTCAACTATTATATTTAGGAAATATGCAAAGTAGAAAGAAATAAGCTTAATTTTTAAAAATAAAAAATAAAATTAAGATGAGATGGTTACTAAATGGGGAATAAGTTTTTAAAGTATTTTTTTTAAAATTTCTTAAATTTATAAAACCAGTTTATTTTTTTCTACCAAATTTATAATTTAAGAATTTTAGGGTTTTATATCACTCAAATATAACATTAGAATTTAAAGTTTTCAAAATTTAAAAGACTTTACAAAATCGCACATAAAATTGTTTTTTCCATTTAGCCTAAAAAGGCTTGTTTAGTGTTTTTCAACTTTTTCCTTGTTTTTAAATAAATTTTTATATAATTTCTTAAGAACTTGTGCAATAAATATGTTTTTAATTAAGTAATTTAGTTTAAGTTTATATTTTATCTTTATATTTGAGTGATATAAAATCCTAAAATTCGTTAATTACATTTTTTTTTTGTGAAAAAAATAATTTATAAATTTAAGAATTAAAAAAAAAATTGCTTTTCAAAATTTAGGAATTCAACTTTTTTCATTTAAATCTAAAAAATATATCTCATCTTAAGTAAATAAAAAAAATAAAAAGAGAAAAGTTTTAAAAAAATAAGAAGAGAGAAAAAAAAAAAAGAAATAACATTACAAAATTACAATAAAAACTAAAAAAATTAACAAAATTAAAAGAATTTATTAGAGTTTTAAAAGAAATTAAAATACTTGAAGAGTTTGTTCAATTTTTGTTACTTCCCCTACAAGAAAAATTATTTCTCATCTTAGATAAATAATAAGAATATTGAAAAGAAAAATTTTTTAAAAAAGAGAAGAGGAGAAAAAAACTAAACAAATTAACGGAAAAGATAAACAAAATAAAAAAAAAAAGTGAGAAAAGGGTAGAAAGAAATAAAATTAAAAGATATTAAGAGGGGACAAAGAAACAAAATTAAAAGAAATTAATTGAAAAGAATAAAAGAAGTTTAAAAAAAATGAGAAGAGGAAAAAAAGGAAAAAAAAACTCAACGAAAAAAATACACTGAAAATCCCACTTGAAGTGGAGCTATAATATGGCACATGTGGCTTCTCATTTGCATGTGTATCTCCATACGTGTAACCTCAACCAAAACTCACAAACTCCACCAAAGCAAACATAGAATCACTCCCTCCACGTTCCCTACATGCACTCAACTCCCAATTCCTATAAATAGAACCACCCCTTCTCCGGTCCATCGTCCCACATCTCTCATAAAATGGCGAAACTCACGAGCATAGTCATCATTGCGGCGTTGGGAGTACTGGGTTTAGTAGTTGCAGATGCTCACCGGACCATAATCACCACCATGGAAGTGGAGGAAGAAGAGTACAACCAAAGGCAGCATGAGCGGTGCAGGCAAATGAGAGCCCGGGAGGAGATCGGGAGGTGCGCAGAGTACCTGACGCAGCAAAGCAGGAGGCCATATGTTTTGGAGATGCGTGGAATCGAGAACCAGAGGAGGAGAGGAGGGGAGTTGTTGAATGAGTGTTGTAATGAGTTGAGGAACGTGGATGAGGAGTGTAGGTGTGAACTTCTGGAGGAAATTGTTAGTATGGAGAGGAGAAAAGGAGGAGGACAAGAAGAAAGGCAGATGTTTCAAAGAGCTAGAAACTTGCCTTCCATGTGTGGAATCCGTCCACAACAATGCTACTTCTAAGTGCATGCCACTTCCCAAAATCAAAATATGTATAATTAACTGAGAAGAAGGGCAGTACATGGTCGTGTGCTTTTGTCTTATGTTTTAATAAATAAACGCTTATTTCTCTCTTTTCTACTATCACTACATTGTGAACAAAATTCTAAATCAAAATCAAAATCATCTTTGCAAATAAGTTGCCAAAATCCATGCATAAATGCAACTTTGAACTTTACGTAAGATTAACATTAAAAAACTTGATATTTTTGTTTGAGCCATATATATTTGTATGGCTCAGACAAAAGACTTTAGTTATTTTCGTAGTACATGGTATTTGTTTGATTATAATGATGAGTTGTTATTTGATAGATATAGTTTTTCAAGTATAATGTAATGCTAAGTTTGACAACACTACAGGGCTATGTCGGTTGAGAAAACAATGTCGGTTTATAGCCTTCTAATAATATATTTTTTTTCCTCCCTCCATTTCTCGTTACCCTCTTTTTATATATATATAAAGAGAGAAAAAACTTAAGCTTGCCCTCAGGCACGGGTGCCGTCCGCCACATTTGTGCTGCCACCTTCGTCTATCGTCTGCAGGTCTTCGTCCATTGTGTCATCGTCAATTGTAGTGGACATTGGTTGGGGGTGTTTTCGTCCGCAGGTCTTCATCCATTGCGCTATCGTCGATTGTAGTGGACATTGGTGGGTGTTTTCTTCTCTCCCTCGCGAGTTCCCTCACCCATGCCTATGTTCATACGAAACTTCTCTGTTCATCGTCGCCGCTCGCACGCTGCCCATCTTCACCTTCTAACGATGTCGATCGTCCGTTGTTGCCTACTCCGAACGGTGGGTTTTTGGTTTTTCTATCCTTCTCTCAACTTTTTTCTCTCTCTTTCAAATCTCCCTCACTGCCACATAGGTCTGGATGTATCGTTGTGTCGTTCTTCGAGCCGCCACTGCCATGTTGATTCTACATTGGGTGAGAGTTTGGTGACTTTCTCTTTAAATTTCTTGTTTACTCTTGAATACCTACTAAGATTTTGGCCTAATCTTACATACCTCGTCCTCTTGAATTGAATTCAGTTTAATCAATAAATATAGATAGAAGAAAATGTTTGCTCTGTATCTATTTTTAATAATTATCTTTTAACTAAAGAGTCTTGCAATATAGATTGACAAATCTCAATATTACTCCTAATACTTCCCTTCAATGCCTTTGCGTTTTGGCCAAGCACTACCGATGAAGTTTTTGCTCTTCTTCCATCCTTGAAGGTACGGTATATTGATGAAGTTAGAGGGTTAAATCTTCACTTCTACTTGTAGAACTCAAAACACATGTAGTTTCTGTACTTGTTATGCTATTTGGTCCTCTTGTATTTTTTCTAGATCAAGTAGGTCATCCTTGTTTGAAAATTTAACGACCAAGCCTTGACTAGAATATTTTAGGGATTTGCCAATGGGTAAAAGGTATGCATGTGTGATCAATTACAATAGAATGTGAAAATATATAATGAAAATGAAGACTTTAAAAGAGTGACAGTAAAATAATTTGTTTATGACTTTAATGCAAGAAATTTAGAAGGATTTGGTTTGTAATTTTGATGAAACTGGAGCTGGTTTCATGAAGAGGCAGTAGTTGAAGAATAGAGGGATTTCAGAACTTGAAGAAAACATGGAATTTTCAGTTCGATGAGTTGATTTGGAGCAGCTAAGGGAGATTTGTGGCTTCAAACTTTGAGATTATTTAGTTTAGAGAGTAACTATGAGTTTTATGCAAGATGTTTGGAATAGTTTTGTTCGAACAGCTGGAAGTTTGGACTGTTGGTAGAATTTTCACTCTTTAATATTCATCTTAGAATTGAAGAGTATGGTATAACTAAGCTGGTATTAAGTCATTTTAGCAGCAAAGAATGAAAAATCATGAAGAAATAGCTACTGTTTTTTGTTGCTACAGAGCATAGACTGATCATTTCTTTGAGAGTAACTATTATTTGAAAAAATAGGCATAGTTGGGCAAGAAAATAGCTCAAAACAATAGCCTAAAATGTGAAACAAGCAACACATAAAAGGGTTACTGTCAAAAAAACTGCGCTGCTGTAATTTTACAGTCGCTTTTTTTTTATTTATTTTTTATTTTTTAGCTTGATTAACCACACTTTTGGTTTGAAATTTCCACATTTCATATTCAGCATCTTAGTATACCTTTAGGAAGTGTGAAAATTATGTTGATACTCGGGTTAAATATATTTTAGGAGAAATGGAGGTTAGAAAAAGCCTACGATTCTAGTAATTCTCGCCTTTGTCTATGAGCGACAAAATATTATTGTAAATAAATTCTTTTGCAATTCAAAGCATAATTTTCTAAGGCATGATGAACATGATTTAATATTATGGGTTTTACGATTTTTCCTCCCTAATGCCTTATGTGAAGTATGATTTATCTAGAAAAACATGCCTTACGTCTGCCACAACTCCAACACATCTGCAATATAGGTTTTGGTCTGGCATGTAAAAGTATAGAAGGGTTTGAGACAAATATTTTGGCATGTTTATGAGCTCATCTTGTGGTTATTGTGAGAGGTAGTTGTATGTATGTGTTTGTAGACTTTATGCTTGGGGTTGTTTATGGTTCTTGAGTGTCATTGAGGTAGTTGTGCAGGAAACAGGTGGATTACGAGTGTCATAAGAGGGTTGACATTTTTCATCTTCACATCCTCTTCTAGTCCGGGGAGAGGGTGTGACATTTTATTTATTTATTTATAATAAGAACAAAAACATTTATGCTAACTTATGTTTTTCACTTCCCTTTTCCTTTTCGATCAATTAGTTAAGAGTTTTCCTAAGGAAATAAAGATGAAATTTTACAATATATTAGTTAGTGACATCATGTTGAATAGTCTAAATTTTTGCATTGACGTTTAATTTTTAAATGTAGTTTTTTATAAGTTAAGAAAAGGTATTTTTTTTTGTTGCAGGTAAACTCCAGATTGACAGGATTTTGTTAGTATGATGCGATTCAATTGTACGATTATTTTAGTTTTGTTCTCGTTTTTGTTGGATGTATCTATATGGCCCTCCAAGATAGACAAGCAACTCTCTAGATCTTTAGGCTTTTGAGTTTTATGTATACACAGGTCAATATAACTTGTTGATAGGTTACTTAGTCATACAACTTCTCAATCTTTGTTGTTTATTAGCTAATATTTGTATTTGCTGAAAGTTAATTGTATATATAATAGCAATTAAGATTTTATTTTATACATATACAGATAAAAGAAAAATATTATTGATTTGCACGTGTGTAAGAAAAAGAAGTGTATGTATTTTTATTTTTCCAATAACAAAACCATGACAAACATTTAATAACGAACAATTGACGAAAAAATTTAGGTGAAAATAGACATTAAAGATGATGTTCAATATCGGTAAAAAATTGGCATTGACAATAATTGACATTGAAATCTTGGTTGTCTATAATGTCGGTTTTAAACCGACATTAAAGACAATCGATATTGAAGACCTTTTATAACATGTTTTTCAATGTCGATTATCAACATACATTGTATCCTATAACGTCAATTTTAAAACGACAATAAAACCCAATTTTGTAGTAATGCAAAGAGTTAATTGATTTGTTTTAATACAATATATGAAAATTTCGTTATTTTTTTTTAATGTAAGGTATTTGTGGGGCTTAATTTGATGAAGATCTTAGGCCGTTTTAGTACATGGTATTGAAGTGATGGAATCTCAAAGTGGAAGCGTTTTATCCATTTTTGTTTTTGAATTGGCATAAAGAATTTTACAGAATCAAATAAAACTAGGTTAAGCATACCAAGGGTTTGAGAAAACAAAATACCCCAATGAAGAATAGCTCTCCAAAATCTGAAGGTATTTTCTTTCTCCAAGATCACGAACAATATTGGACACCACCGAATAGGACTCCCTTATTACGTCTCTGGCAAGAAATAGGGATTGTGGTATCTTTCTTGGTTTTGGAGATGAGAAAAGGAGGAAGAATAACCCTTTTTGTTATGAGAAATTCTACAGAGAAAACTTATCTTCAGAGACAGAGATTCACCAGCCCCTCTGTATCTTTCTATTCTGTATCATATACAGAAAAACAAATGAGAATCTAACATTAGGAGAATAACTCCCTTCACCCCCACTATCCACTCCACAGTAACTACTGGGGAGTTATGCGATTTTTTTTTTTAATTTATTTAAATACAAGTATTGCATATATATATATATAATAATATTTAATATATGTAATATAATTAAATAAATAATAAATAATTAATTAATTAATTAATAATAAATATCACATAATTATTCAAGTATGCATTTAAATCATATAAACCACATACCTCTCTCTTATCTTATATATTTAATATGAATCCGATTTACATTATTTTTACTCTAATTTTTATATGAATCCAATTCATATTAATTTTACATTGAAATCTTATGCAAATATTATTTTCTCTTATTATATAAATTTAATGTCAAAACGTATTTATAATTAATTGTATACTGTAATGTATCAACATATATTATACTTTATATTAATCATATCATATATGATTAATATATATTTCTAATTAAAAACTACTTGTTTCTTGTTTTACCCTTAATGAGCTAGAAGGGGACCCAACAGACATATAGATTAGAAACTCTAATGATTCAAGATTAATGAATTAAACTCTTTAATTAAATTAATTAACATTCATTATCTGTGGTTCATTTCACTAAAGACTCACAGTTGCATTTTTTACATTGTAGATATATTTCTGTATTCATGGATATAACCAATCATTAGTAAGTCAACCAATCATTATCTGTGGTTCATTCCACTAAAGACCCACAGTTAGGTCAAATTACCGTTTTACCTCTATAATTGTTGGAGTTGATGCCCTAAATCTTGTGGGTCCTGTAGTTTTTAATTGTAATGTACAAAAAATTTATTTATTGAATAAAATCATAGGCATTTTATTTGACATTTAGTAGCATTAACCCACAAAACCAATAAACTAAGATTCAAGGTTGCCTTCTGTAACTTAAACATGTATGTGAAGACATACAAGTGGATCATATTTAAGAGACAATCTAAACGGTCTGTAGTAGATGTATAAGGCTAGGTACCTTATCCTGGTTATACTACGAATATGACCCACTTTGTAGACGTTATATTGTTGTAAAGTGCTACAAACGATCTAATCCTGATCATTTATGTGGAGACATGTGGGTGAGGATGTTTTATACAAAAAGTTTGTATAAGAACGTGAAGGAACTCGTATTGAAGAGATCCTTGAGTGGAAGCGGATCGTCCAAATTCCATTAATTATCGAATACATAATTTACAGTAAACATACAAGATATGCATTCAAAATAAACTACAACATGCATGATACAAGAAAAAGGGTTCAAGATATATTACCCTTGAAGAATCTTTCTTTTCATGTATCCCTCGAACAATCATGAGCCTCGAACATAAACAACAACTCTTGAAGACCTTCTTCAAGAACTTCTTAATGAGCCTTTGGTATTCTCAGAACTCAGGAGTGGTGGGTTCTGACTATTTTGGTTGAGTGATAGTTTGGGTGGAGGAAGAAGATTGAGAGAACACACAGAACTTTTCTACAAAATTTCAATCGTACAGCCAAATGCGTAGTGGAAGAAGAGAAAACAAATTTTCTTTTATTCCCCTTGCCACAAAAACAATAACCACCCACTAAGGTGGTTGGAGAGAAAAGAGGGAGTTATTATTCAAAATAATAAAACAACATAAATAAATATGATAACTAACTTATCATATTATATTTATATTAAACTATATGTTAAATCAAATATAATATAGAACCTATAGTTTTGATATTGTATCATATACAATATAAACTATAGTTTCTTTTCTCTATTTTATGACATTTATTATAAATCATATTTATATTAAATTTAATAACTATGAATCACATTCATAGAATTTGAATCTTATTCAAATATTTATTTCCTCCTATTAAACTATAATGTATCAAATCCATGATAGTTATATCATATATAATTGAAACAATTTAATTATATCATATATAATTAAATCACTCTTATTAATTTGAACAATTCAAATTAACCCAAAAACTAATTCTCAACTAAATCCTTTTGAGCTACCAAGGGGGCCTTATGGACCTGCAGTTTGAAGTTCCAACGGTACATGAATAATTAATTAAACTCTTTAATTACATTATTCATCATCCGTTAACTATCGAACACTTCACTAAAGAGCGATAGATGCTGTACTACAGATATATTTCTATGTCCATTAAATATAACCAATCAACAGTATGATAACTCTTCACAAATTGCTCGTAAGTACAACTGGGTCAAATTACTATTTTTCCCCTGTAGTTACATCTAACTCCTTAAGTACCACTGATCCCTCTAATGAACAATAGATCATAGTCCCACTATGACTAAATCCCTCTTGGGCTAGGAGAGGGTATGGCTCCACATTATTCAAGATCCAAAATCAGCCTTTAAAGGAGAAATCTATTTACTTACCCCTACTTCAGGGAAGAAGTGAATTCTATCTTGTGTAGCTGTGTTCCCAGCTCCCCAATCAGGCGAATCTCCAAAATGGTAGGCTTGTTGAGTCAGCGATCCAACCACTCCTACTCAATAAATCAAAGAACCGCCCTCAAAGGCAGAGTTCACAACTCACTCAGGATTGAGGTCATTTACCTTTGGTCATTCTGGTGAAATGTAAGTCTCTATTATGAACAGTGTTATATAATGAGACTAAACATTTCGTGGTCTGGTCTTATACAAACTCCATTGTATAGAATATCCCCACTCACATGTCTAATACATGAATAATCAGGATCAAATCATTTGTAGCATTTTACAACAATTGTAACACCTCTAAAGTGGACGATACTCGTAGTTTCACCAAGATAAGGTACCCAACCTTATCCATATACTACAGACCATTTAGGTTATCATTTAAACATGATCCACCTGTATGTCTCCACATATATGTTTAAGTCACAATAATAATCTTTGATGTTAGTTTATTGGTTTGTGGTTAATGCAACTAAAATATCACATATTTTATTGACAATGTGAATAAAATATCGTATATTATTAACTAAATAAGAGTTTGTTCATACAATGTTTATAAACTATAGGATCCTACGAGATAGTGCATCAACCCCAACAGACCGGACCATGAAATGACTAGTCTCATGATATAACACCATTGATAGAAGAGACTTAAATTTTATTGGGATGACCATATGTGACTTGACCTGAATCCTAAGTGAGTTGTGAACTTCTGCCGATGAAGGCGGTGTTGGGTTTTATGTCCTAAAACTCGTGGTTAGTACACAAGAAACTTATTCTGATAAATTCAATAAAGTTGTTATTGAAGTTTGATTCAATAAAGTTGTATTGAATATATGAATTTCTTATTTCGTTTTAGAAATAAATCCAATAAACTAAAAGATTTATGACTATTACATGAGTACTTGAACTTTATGTGGAGACATAATGGTGGATCAGTTTCGAGTAAATAGTCTAAATAATCTATACTATATGAATAAGGTTGGGTGCCTTATTATGGTAATATTATTGGATGCAGCCCACTTTATAGTTGTTACAAGGAGTTGTAAAGTGCTGCAGACGAAGTAATCCTGATTCGTACATGTCATGACATGAGGAGTGGAGGCATCATGTGTAATGAGTTTGCACAAGATCGGACCACGAAATAAGTCATTCTTTCTTTATAACGCTATTTACTGTTTAAGACTGACTATTTCCAACGATGGCCTAGATAACTTAACATGAATCCTGAGCTAACTATGAACTCTTGTTTACTCGGGATTATCCTTAGCTTTTCATGGGCGAGGGTTGACTTAACAATGTTGGCTCAATAAGCCTCCCATTTCAGGAGTAAGACCGAGTAGATAGTTGAGGACATAGGGTGCAAGATGGAATTCACTCCTACCCATTTTTAGGGATAGTAGAGAGGTTGTTCCCTTAAGTGCTGACTGAGTCGTTATTACGAACAACCTGTGAAAAGTTAACTTACTAATCATGGTTATATCGAGTGGATACAATATATCTAAAGTGAGGGGAGTGCAACTCTCGACTTTAGTGGAGTGATCCGACAGATAACAAATGGACGTTAATTCAGTTAATCTTGGATTGTTAGAGTCCATGATCTGTAGGTCCATTAGGTCCCCCTACTAGCTCACAAACGTATCAGTTTTAGAGTAGCGTGATAAGTTGATTTGAAACGTTTTAATTAGAATTAAGGGAGTTAATAATTATATGTGATATAATTACACGTTTAATTTTGGAATTAGATGAAATTAGATAATCGACTCATATTTAAATATGATTTAAATATTAAATTCATGAATATGGATTCATAGTAGTGGAATTGGTGATTAATTAATTTAATATTTGATAATAAATTAATTAGAATTAACTAATTATTAATTATTAATTTTATTAGAAAAATTAATTATTGTAAAATTAATAAAATTTCAATTTTTGAAAATAAAATTGAAAATCAATTTTGTAATTAAAACAAAAATTGAAAAATGAAAGTGGAAAATCCCAATTTTTGGGATTTTCCCACTTTTTTTTGAAGTAAGTTGGTCACAATTCTATTACAATTCTCAGCAAATTCAAGGTAGCAGCTGTAATTCATGCATGCTTCTTGATTGCATGATAATCATGCAATATATAACTCAAATTCTGAGTGGAATGGCCATGCAATTGGTGCTGAATAATAGAGAAATCAAGATGTTAAAGAAGACTTTTCTTCAAAATAAAAACCATAAAACCTTTCTCCAAATTCCCTTCAATTCAAGTTTATTTTGAGTCCCACAACTCAATCTAAGGTTCCAAGAGAATAGTAGGGAAGACCTTGGGGTAGTTCACAACCAAAGGAAAAGGAGATTGCAGCTGAAGATTAAGATTTAAGAGGTTCTTCAAAGGTTAGAACCCTCTTTTTAGTTTATGAGCATGGTGAATTTGAAGCCAAGATTAATGAATTAGAATGCTTAATGATCCTGTTTTTCTTCCGTTGCTTGTTTCTGTATTCCAATAGGCGGTCCTCTGATCTACATGGGTGAGAGTGACCAATGTCATCGACTTATATGTTTACTTATATGTAGAGAAATTGCTCCCTTAAAACTGATTCTGGGGCTTGAACAATGTGGTGCCATACCCTCTCTTAGCTCGAGAAGGGTTGGTCATAGTTGAACTATGACTTATTGTTCATTGGAGGATCAGTGGTACTTAAAGAGTTAGATGTAACTATAGGGGCAAAACGATCATTTTGACCCAGTTGTACTTATGAGCAATTTGTGAAGGGTCAACACACCATTGATTGGTTATATCCAATGGATATAGAAATATATCTGTAATGCGAAGAGTGTAGCTGTCGATCTTTAATAGAATGACTGATAGTTAATGGAAGTTGGGTAATTTAATTAAAGACTTTAATTAATTAACCATGTACCATTGGAGCTTCAATCCATAGGTACATAAGGTCTCTTCGGTAGCTCAACTGGGATTATTGAGAATCAGATTAATTTTGGATTAATTTGAATTGTTCAAATTAATTGAGGGAATAAATTATATATGATATAATTAATATAAATTGATTATATATGATATAATTAATATAATGTATTTGATACATTATAATATAAAGTTTAATTTGAGAGAAAATAAATATTTGAATATGATTCAAATATTAATTATATGAATTGGATTTATATAAAAACTATAGGATTGTGCATTTCTTGGATTAAGCGTTCTTGTATTTTGATTAGTTTTCTATTCAATTTTGTGCTCTAAATTAGAATTTTGTATTTCTTTGAATCTTGCATGATTTAGATTTGCTTTCGTGTGTTAGATTGACACCCCTATCATGATCGCATGTCCTAGCTAGTTAAATTCAAGCTCGCATGTATCCCTGTAATCGTCCATGCTTTAAATTTACCTTTGTAGTACTGATTAGATGAGCATGGTTAGGTGTATAGACTGATCTTGAATCTTTGCATCGCACGTTTAATCCAGATCTCAAGAATAAATTGCTTTAAATTTACCGTTTTTTCATGTAATTTCTGAAAACATTCTCTCAAATAATATTGTTCTCCCTCTGCCCATGGACGTACCTAACACACTGTTAGTGAACCACGTATATCTGTGTGTCGATCCTTCCTATCTCTACGTTCCTTTTTGTGTTCTTTAATTGTCGATTTCATAACATATATATATATATATAATGATTCAATCCATGGAAAGATCTATATATGTTTTGAACAAGTTATCAAGTGCTAGCACTCGAGATGACCATTGAAATAATACATAAACACGTACAACACTTAATATTAATATTTAGTATTAACTTTAAAGACATTGATCAGTTTATATATCTAACGGTTCAAACAAGCTCTATACTTTATGCTTTTTACCACATGTTGACGTTGAAAATTAGCCACATTCTTACAGTTTTCTTTTTTGAATATGCCACTTACAAAAATGGAGCAAAGACTTCGAAAGTTACTACTATTTTATTCTTAATTCAGGTTTAGTTTGACACATTCTCATATTATAAAATTACTAAAGGAAAAATATGTATTTTTAACCATGTGACAAATAAAGTTAGATTGATCTCAAGAAGGGCGAAAGTTTTAGATCGCTAAATTAGTTATTATAATAATCTATACTTTAAAAAATACTAGAGGAAAAATATAAGTGAAGATTTAAACCTTCTATTTTATTAGATACGAAACGCTAACTATTAATTAAGATAGACAACAATAATCACATGAACAAAAACTATAGGCACGATTGACTTATTTACACAATTTTTTGAGAGTTTTATAGTTATAATCTTTGATTTATATCTAAGTTTGAAATTGATGTTGCTAATTTTCTAAGTATTTTTAATAAGGCACTTAAAAAGTCTTCAAATGGATGTAGCTAAAAAATTATATCAATAAACCTCTCAAAAAATTATGAAACAAGTCAATAATTTGAAAAAAAAAATTAAAGAAAAAGAGAGAAATACACATCATTAGTTACTTGCTTTTTTTTTTTTTTTTTTTGGATTTCCAAAAATAGAAAAATAAGAAAAATTATTAAAATTTAATTATTTTAGATTTCTATCCGTTTCTATCACTAATAGATAGAGCGACTTCAATCAATCTCTATCAATGATAGATATAGATAGAAGACTATCAATATCAATTAATAGTTTTTTTTTTAAAATTTCTATAATTAGTTTGATATTTTATTTATCGGTGGCAAGACAGCCCAAAGTACAAACATTTGAGATGAATGGTTTGAATTGTTATCAAGTTTTTTGTGTGTTTATTTGCCACGATTTGGCTATTAATTTTTTTGCAGAAATAGAAGTTAACGTACGTTTAAACTTTCTTGTATTGTATAAATTTCCATTCAAACTTGAAACATTGGTCAAAATATTCATAATTTATCCTAGACCTCCATCACAAACAGAAATTCAAATACTATATTGCTATAGAAAAAAAAATATAAAACCTAAACTTTTTTTTTTTCAATGAGGAAATTGAACCCTTGACTTTAAGGTTGATAGTATAAATACTATAACAGTTGAACTATACTTATTATAACGTATAAATAGAGAAATTATTTCAAATGATAAAACTGTTGGAAATATTTACAAGATGTAGCAAAATTTTAGAGGTATCAATAATAGATGTTTGTCAATGATAGAAGTCTATCAGTGTTTATCAGCATCTATCATTGGTAGTTCTAAAATTTTGTTATATATTGTAAATATTTTGGTTCATTTTTCTAGATTTAAAAACAACACCGTATAAATAATACTATTATATGAATTATATGGTACCCATTTCTTCTTTTTTTTTTTTTTTTCTAAACCAAAATTAATAAATAAATCAAACAAGTAAATATTTTCTTTCCTTTTCCCAGCTTCATTTATGGGAGAAAATAGCCACAAAGTAGGTAAAGTGCATCTTATCCTATTAATCAACCGTGTACCAATTTTCTTTTACTAATATAGTATTTAACTGGTTAAATTATATACTTTCGATCAAAAAATAAAAGGTTCGGATCTCTCGCTTCAGGTTGAATTAAGAAAATAAAATAAAAATATGAAAAACCATTACTTCTATGGTAAACATTAGCTAGAACTTTGCTGCCTTATTCCTTCTACACAGTTGGGGGTTATTTCTACAAGACCTACCCTTTTTGACTCATCCATCATCTGGGAAATTTCTTTCCCAAAGAATATTTCCAATCAAAAGAAAAATTATACATTCAACCTCTCAAATCTCAAGTATTTCATATAAAAAGGCCATAAGAGATCTTTTGCAACATCCATCAATTTTGTAATAATAAATATGAGAGCTATGGGGTTTCAAGAGATATCATTATCATTCTTCACCTTCACTCTTTTTCTTCTAATCACCCTCTTCCCTTCAATCTCATCTTCTCAGCCAAAACCTGTGGATTCCCATGGATTGGTGTTTCTAAAAAACCTTATTGGATGCAAGAAAGGTGACAAAGTGGAAGGAATTCACCAAATGAAGAAATATCTTCATCATTTTGGCTACTTGAATGATGTTCATATTCATTCTAAATCTAATGAGGATGAGTTCGACGAGATCCTAGAGTCTGCTATCAAAACGTACCAAATCAACTACAACCTCAAGGCCACAGGAACTCTCGATAACACGACGTTGGCTCAAATTTTGAAATCTCGATGTGGGGTTGCGGATATTATCAACGGCAAGACGAGGATGAAATCAGGAACCAAAGTGGTGAATCAACATAGAAAAATAAGTGGTCCTTTCCATGAAGTTTCTCACTTTGCTTTCTTTGAAGGAAGCCTTAAATGGCCTGATTCCAAATCCCACCTTACTTACGGTAAATTTAATCTTCCGTTCATATTCTTTATAATTGTTTAAATTTTATGGGCTCTAATACTATATAAAAACAAATATAAGATTCCATTTCAAAATTAATCAATTATAAGAGGAGTAACTATCCTCAACACAAATGAGTATTCAAAAAAAAAAAAATCCAATCTAAAAATGATTAGTCAAATAGATACTATTTTGAGAATAGATTTGACAATCTTTATAAGATACTGTATGAGTTGATCCTCTCGTCACCAATTAATTTTAAGATCCTATGTTTTTGGAAAAGTAAACTATTTCATACAAATTTTGAATCTTATAGGATCTTTTATTTTGATATTTTGATAGTACCGTTGAATTGAAAAGTTTAAACTGATGAGTTACAGTAACATGAACAGGATTCCTCCCAAAAACTCCATCAAAGGCGGTAGATCCGGTGAGTCGAGCATTTAGGACGTGGGCTGCAAACACTCACTTCAGCTTCTCCCAAGAATCTGATTATGAAAGTGCAGACATCAAAATAAGTTTTGAAAGGGGTGACCATGGAGATGGCTCTCCCTTTGACAGTGTTGGAGGAGTGTTAGCTCATGCTTTTGCCCCCACAGATGGGCGATTACATTTCGATGCCGTCGAGCATTGGGCCATCGGCGCCGTACCTAATTCCTACGATGTGGAGACGGTGGCGCTGCATGAGATCGGACACCTTCTCGGCCTTTATCACAGCTCTGTCGAAGGAGCGATTATGTGGCCGTCGATCATGGGAGGAACTACCAAGGGTTTACATGCTGATGATATTGAAGGCATTAAGGCTTTATACACTTCTACTTCTTGAGTTACTATTGACTTTAATTTAGTATTACACTTCTAAATTAGTTCTTTCTTCACTTATAATTCATTTATATAGTTAATTTTATTTGTTGTAATGAGAGTTGTCAAGTTTTATTATTTTAGTTATCAAAACAATTGTTACATACGTAATTGTTTTGATCAATTCATGGTTTAATAAAAAAAATAACAATCCTTAAAGTTTTTCTTTTAATGTTTGATTTGAACAAGGTGCATTTATTTATTTATTTTAATGATAGTTTGAATTTACTTTCAAAATTTCAGGTCTTCCCCCAAGAAAAATCTAAAAGAGTATATTGCAAGAATTAATTATTTGAAATAAGGGTCACAACAATAATTCACTTTGAATTCAGATTGTGATTATTTGGAATTTATGAAAGGAGTGATAAACACATTATTAATCTACCCGGAATCAGTTTTAAAATTATTTTAATGAGTTAGGGGAATCTTAACTCTTTCGGCTATTTGATAAAACAACTTATTTATTAATCTACTTAAAATCGGTTTTAAAATTGTTGTAATGTGCAAAAAATTATTTGAGGGAGGTTTTAGATTTTAGCTTTCCTAAAAATGTGGTATCTTCCCTTATCCATCTCAAATTTTCATTTCATTAATTTATTTTCTCACATTTATTCCAAATTTTAATTGGTTCAAATTCTTATAATAATTATTTTAAAAAAATATAATTTCATAATTTTTTTAATTAAACAAAAATGGTTTCAATTCAAATCATATATGTTTTCAAATAATTATATAACTAAATTACACTAATTTAGTATTAATTTACAAACACCTTAACTAGATTTCTAATTTAAAATTAAAATTTACCAAACACTCATTTTCTTCTATGCATCACCAATTTTTCTAGAAGCACAGTTACCAGTAATTATTTTAAAAGCTATAGCAATCCCAAACGAAGCTTACATATTAATGGTGTTTGGCTTAAGGAGTTCATGTGCTTCATGACTAAAAAATATCGATTTTATGTCTTATTATTAATTTCCTATCCTGTTCGCTCTACAGCATTACAATTCTTCATACTTCACAACAACTCAACTCCTTGTATCAAATACCTCCCAAAGACAAATTAAGACCGTCATTGTAGCCAACTTGGACATTTGGGAATGTTAAGGTTTGGCCATTGACTCAACCCATCTTCAGTTATTTTCTTATTATATTCTTGTTAAAAGCCAAAAGGCCCAACAGAATGGTCTGGGCTTTGTCTGAATTGGTTTGTTATCCTTTTAATTCTCCTTCTAAAACTTTACCAAGAGTTGCAAGAGTTTTCATCTAAGGTCTCTTTATATATAATTGATTATCATTCATCCAAATATATATATAAAAGAAGCAAAGGGTTTCTCTTGCCTTAATTTGGTATGTTTTCTTCTAAATAATCTTTAGAGGGTATATGGTGTTTCCCTTGATTGTCTTTGGTTGACATACTCAAATTGATCCACGTTATGTTATAATTATAGTTGTGTTTCGATTGTGTTGAACTAATATATTTTTTTCCAGCTGTTTTTGGTATTTTTTTCACCTACATAATTAATAAAGGATTGTTTTCAAATAAAGAAAAATGAGCAAACTTATTTACAAATAAAACAAAATATCACTGTCTATCAGTAAAAAAATCGAAATAGACCACGATAGACTTCTATTAGAGTGATCGAAGTCACGGTCTATCACTCAGTGATAGAAGTCTATTGTGGTCTATTGCGGTTTATTACCGATAGGTAGTAACATTTTGTTGTATTTGAAAATATTTTCAATAGTTTTACCATTTAAAGCAATTATCCATTAATAAAAGTATTTCTTTTAAAGGAATAATTAACTTCAAATCACCTCCTAAAGTTCTAACTAAGTGACATGTATTCAAACTGCCTTAAAGAAACCAAATCAAATTAGAAACAAAGAAAAATAAGGACTTGTTTGGTAGGTAATCTGAAAATATAATTTTCAAAACAAGGGGTTCAAAGAAAATAGAATTGTGTTTGACACTAGATTTAGAAATTAAATTCCTATTTAAATCATTTTTCAAAATATGTTTGAAAATATATTTAGTTACTCCATACTAGGTTGAATATAAACTATTACTAATTAATTTATGAACTTGTTTTATGGTAAAACTTTTGTACAATTATTATTTTGTAATGTCATATAGTATATTACATATTTTAATTTAACAAAAATAATTTAGTCTATAATATAAAATAGTATATTTGTTATTATTTTTAATATAATTCTGCATTTTAAAATTTTGTCTTCAAAGTTTGGATATACTAAAAATATATAAAAAAAATTATTTTCAGATTTTACATTGTTTGGATCACAGAATCTATAAACAGTTTGTAAAAACAGAATTCAGACGGTCAACCAAACATATATTCGCTGAACTTAATAAAATCTGAAAACATAAAACAGATCGATATGAATCGCCTCCTAAAAAACTTAAAAATAATAGTGTAGACACAAATATTAAACACAAATGGAGGTAACTTATAAAGACAGGGATGTTGTAATCAACGAGAATTTCTTTGCCTTGCGATCCATCACAACGAAACCATTCAATTTTTACAACCTTCAAAAGAATAAAAACGAGAATAAGAAGTGGGAGCATCCATCAATAGTCGTGCTTTGATCGTGTTCACTACAAGAATTTTTGGTTGTGTCGATGGTTTTTTTCTGTCAACGTAACAAAAAATTATTAGCATATATGATTTTTGTTGACGACTTTTTCATGCATGGGCTTAATATCATTTCTACTGACGAAAATATATGCGCGAGGAAAAAGTTGTGTAGCCTTAATGGAATCTATGAAGTTGGGTTTCTGCCAGCGCAAGTTTTAATTTCTGCCTACGCAAGTTGCATGAAAGTGCTACTTAGACACTCTTATAAATTATTGAGGTTGTTTTGTAAGTCAAATTGTCTTTTGAAAATTTTTTAGGTCTTTTTATTTTGGTTTGAGAGTGAAAGTGTCACTTAGACACTTTTTAGGTAGAGAAACCAACATGTTTGAACCTTGTCTTTTTGGGAGGATTTGCACTTTAACATGCATGTTTTGGACACTTTTATAGGTTTGGGATCGCTTTAGATCATATGGGGCTTGAAAATCATGCACTTAGGTCCATTTTAGTCATTAAAGTACACTTGACACTTTTTAAACTTTGTTTATTTTTATTAGGACATGCACTTTAATATGCACATTTTGTTTAAGTGGATATATAGCATATGAGATTTGAAAGTCATGCAAATGAATTTACTTTATTAATTTTGATACATGATTCATTTCAATAAGTATGATTGAGCATGTTATGCTTATTGGACTTTAATATTCCTTTTCGGGTCTTTATATTTTGAAGCCAACAAAAATGACATTTTTTTTTTTTATATTTAATAATTTTTTTTTGTCCATTTTATATAGTCAAAATGAAAACTAATAGCTTAGGAAACAAAGAAACTAATAGCTAACGAATTCTTGTTGGAAAGATATATTTTGGTTAAGGAATTAAGAGTTGAATATATTTCCTTTTCTAAATTTGTTGTTACAACGTTAGATATATCTTGTTACACGAAATTGAAATTGTTTTGTTTTAAATATTGATCACAAAGCATATAATATATATTTTAAATATGTTTTTGGCTTGACAGAAAGAGTTTCTACCGACGTGCGTGGGCATAAAGACTTTTTTACCCACATGTTATTTGCTTGGGCATTTCTGCCTGCGCAACGCCAAAATAAAGGATAATGTCGGATATTTAAAGGATTCAAACTCCATCTATGTGATTGGTTTCATTGATAAAGACAAAAAAAATTAAAAAAATTTAAAAATAAATAAAATTATGAACTAAATTAAATCTAATATTTCATGCTTAAAGTGAAATTATAATAAAGATAAATATGAAGCCAAACTTAAAAATAGGAAGAATTAGCCAACAACGTAATGTATCGATATACATTGCATGTTTAAAACAAAATTGTAATTAAAATAATGACAAAAACAAATTTAAAAATCATATGCATTGGTTAGAAAAAAAAATACGTATATCTATATGATAAAATAAATAAATAATTATAATACAAACATAATTATAAAAATACGTATACCGAAATTATGTATATTATGAATTAATTACAGTGCATTTAAGGAAGCTGTTAAGGGTATTTTAGGATTAACACAAAAGGGATTCATGTGTCATTCATGCATTTTACTATAATTCTGCATACTTCCAGTTTTTGCTACATTTGAAAATAAACTATAATTTGTGCTATAAGATCCAATTTTCTCTTAATTGAAGTTGGTGGAATGGACTATTATAATCCACTCTATGTTTGGGGCTTTAATTATAATAGTTGGTATTTTAAACTATTATAATCTTTAATTAACTATGTATAAGTGAGAACTTGGGATGAATTTTTGATGAGGTATTGGGTGGAGCTCAATTAAAGCTTGTGTAAAGCTTCGTTATCAAGATAAGAGGATCTCACACTTTAGGGGGAGCCAAAATATGCTAAATCGAGGGAATCTCATACAAAAGCTTGGAGAAGCGTTATTGTGGAAGTAAGAGGGATCAAATTTAGGAGGAGTATAAGTTGAAACTAAAGAGTAAGATGTACATGAGTCATTGGAGAGAAAGTCTATTAGATAAATACTTCATTGTAATTGTTTGATTCTTTACATAGTGAAGTTTCTTTCCATTGAATACACAATGTCTAATATGTAGGTGATATTGCACTGAACTGAGTAATTAATTTTTGTGTCTCACGTTACAACATCATATTTAACATTTATATACTGTTTTAGATCTTAGATCCATTTTATTTTTTCAAATTTTAACTTTAAACTTGAAAATTTAGAATGTTTATCATTTGATAAGTTCTCGTTTGAAAATTTATTAAAAAAATTACTTTTCATATGTATCTATCAATGAGTTATAAAACATATATGGAAAAGGTATACATGCAATGAAGAGGTAACATAGAGATAAGTGAGGCTCAAATGAAACTTTCATATCCATCCGACTGAATTTCGTCGATTCGTGGACGAAATTCTTCAAAAGGTAGTAATGTTTATAAAACTCACTTTCGATGTCCTAGCATTTGAGAATAATCGGTATATGGGTGTTTTGATGAAAAGAACTTGAATTAAGTGAAATTAAAAGAAATTAGAAAGGCTTGGAAAAATGGAAAAGTTGGTGATAGTTGTGTATAAGTTTCTAAATATCTTGGTTAGAAAAGAAAATTTAAAGTAAAAGTACATGATTTTTGGAGAAGAAGAAAAATGAACATGGGAGGATTTTCTTATGGACAAGAATCTTGATTATTTGGTTGTTTAGAGTTAACCTCATGAAAATGTTGGCTACCTCATGAGTTTTGAAGAAGTTAAAAGTGTTGGGTTAATTAGTGTAGTGTATTCTAATTTAGGTAATTAATTAAAGTGTTTATAACACTTGGCGAAATAAAGGTCAATTGGAGATTACATTAACTTAAGTCCAAAATTTCATATCAAGAATATTGTGAGTGGTTATTTTGAAAATACTTTTACTATTTTAAAAAGTTAAGGTTTTTGAGTTTTTAAAATCAATTATGAATTTATGTTCATACCATTGATTTGGGTATTCAAGATTGCAAGAAACTTACACTCGTTTGGTAATTGTTTACTATTGAAAGAGACATGTGCATTTATGATTTCTTTATTTAGTAAAATTGAATTTCTAAGAGTTGTGTTTAAGTGCAAGTTTAACCATATTGACTTATTTGTATTATAGTAGATTACGAGAGTTAGATATCTAAAAATCTTTTGATTTTAACTATTGGCAAAAGCTCAAAGTTATTTGATATGAAATCAAGTATATGAGAGTTTTAAAAGAATGAGTTAATTTTTTTTAATAAAGAATTTTTCAATACATGGGTTTTAGATTTATATAAGTGAAAATGTGAATTATGGTGACTTTAGCTAGAGCATTCATTGTGGAAGGATGATCTTAAGTTATGGAACATCTATTTGAAAATGTTTATGGTCTTGGTATGACTTGAGAACTTATGTTTATATTATGCTTATATAGTTTTCAAACCACTTAATTTTATACTCAGAGTGATTTTTCATATACACCTATGTGAATGTGTTTTTTGTATAGTGTGGATATATGATATGTATGAGGTCTTCAGGACCCACATTGATACAGACACATAAACTCTGGGTCGTATGTCGATGTGCTTTGCCCTTTGGAAACCACTCTATGTACACGTATGACTAGAGATTTGCTTTGCTATGTATTTGGAAATTACTTGATGCAAATAGTATGACTAGAGATTAGCTCTACTATATACCTGGATAATATTCGGTACATAGTATGGCTAGGGATGCTATGCTATGTATCTTGAGACTACTTGATACATAATATGACAAGGGATTGCTTTGCTGTGTGCATATTGAGATTTCTCTATGCCAGTATGACTAGAGATTCGAGTACAAGTTTGGTGATGGTTTTGTTATTAGCTTATATCTATGTTTCAAGAGCTATTCTTATAAAATTTCTATGTGTTTTGATTATCGCAAATTTTGTATTTGCTCACGATTTCTATAATTTTTCTACGAAATCCAAGTTTCTATAAAACATGGAATGTTTCTTTTGAATTTATTTCTTAAACTCTCACCTTTCATTAGACTATTTAGCTCATTTTTTTTTCTCAAAGTAGCATTTGAGATTCCAACAACCCATGAATGTTGAGATATGCCCAACTTTATTAAGATTACTCATCGTTGCATATGTATTTTATCATTATTATTTTGGCTAATAAGAGTGGCTAGCCTTAGTTTTAAATGGTCTATAAACAAAAACTTGCACATTTTCTCTTATAATGAGCCACCATCGATGGTTGATTGAAATAAATATTTTGGGAGTGTTTATATATTTTTCTTGCATGTGTGTTTTATTAGCTTTTACTTTGCTGAAATCTTTAAAAACTTTTATTAAGAAAGTTTTGCTAGACGAATGTTTTCAAAAATGTCACACTCTCTCCTAGATTACCTCTTTAACCTAGGAAGAGATGTGAAGACATCAAATGCCAACTCCTTTTTGTGACATTTACTGTTCACCTGTCCCTATGTAACTTGATAAATTATTATATACCAACATAAATATATACAATCATAAACTACCCATCTCTCTAATCTATATGCTTCTTTTACATGTCATAAACCAATACAGAATTATACGCATACAGAATTCTAAAGAACCTAAACTAAATGAGATGATCAATGCAGTGGTAGACAATAGCTTCAATAGGCTAGGCACCCGACCTTTTGCTTCCTGGGAAAGAAGAAAAAAAAAAAGAAAACAAATGAGCTATGAAGCCCAGTGAGTGATATTTTATTATGAACATAGGGTTTCTTTTAAAAACATTTATAGAAATCATTTAAATCAATCTCAAACCAATGGCAAGATATTAAAACATTCAAATAAGTTCAAAATCATAATTGTAAACCTCTAAACTTATTTTACTAGTTAATTATGTTTAAGTCCCCCTGATCATGTGTGTAATTATCATAATTATGTGTTTTAATTTTTGCAAGTATGTAGCTATAATGGTTGTAGTAGTTGAACTTATATGGAAGACTATATGGGTATGTGTGTGAAGATAGAGAAATTTGGGGAGGTTAAGGCAAAGGTAAGTATGTGTGAAGCCATGCTAAAGGGAAGTAGGAAGTTTCCTTGGTGCTAGAAGATGTGCTCTTGGGTGAGATAAGTGTGTTAACACTTAAATGGAAATAAAAAATTTATAAGTAAGGAACGCATGATTTCCTATAGGCTCAAAGTCCAAAAAAGGAAATTTGCTAAGTCTAATAGGAGGCACACGTCCATCGCTACTTGGAGGCTAATAAAGGTCTAAGATGACTAGTATGCGGGTAGTTGAGTTTGCCTAGGTGAACGCATGGTAGACGTTGAGGCGTATTAGAGGTTAAGGGGGCGTTGAGGAGCGATAAGCTTAAGCATGTGTCTAAGTCAAAGTCAGTGTATGCGTTGGCTAGTGATGCATTGAGCAAGAGTGTGGAGCGTTAGCTGAGTCATGCGTTGGCCGAGAAGGAAGGCTAGCTTGGACGCAACCTGAGCATTAGTGAAAGACTTAAGCACCTAGCTTAATCACCCAATTAATGGGCTAAGTGGCGTGGTTAGAGACCTTAAGTAAGGTTAGTGTGCTAGCTGTCATCCTAAGAAAGTTAGTTGGTCATGCAACCTTAGTATAAAAAGAAGTTTGAATTAAAGGGCCCAGTTTGGGCATTTCATACGTGCTAAGGAAGGAGAGTTGTTGTCAACTTAAATATGGAACGGTGAAGGAACTAATTCAAGGCTGTCGGTGGAAAATTTTCATGGAATTGAGTTGAAGGTGTTGGGTTTTATGCCCTAAAACTTGTAGATAGTAAGTGTTATTAATTGACAGTCATCAATAAAGAGTTATAGATATTAATTCAATAAATATTATTGTCCTGTTTTCTATTTTGTCTTAATAATTCGAAATCCAATAAACTAACATCCAAGGTTGCCTTACGAGTCTTGAACTGTATGTGGGGACATACAAGGATCAATGTTTAAGATACAACCTTAAAGGTTTATAATATAAGGATATGGTCCACTTTGTATTTGATACAAACATAATGATCCAATGCGTTCGTGTAGGTGATATGCGAGTGGTGGTATCTTATGCAATGAGTTCGCATAAGATTGGACAGCAAAATAGTAACCACTCGATGTAACACCGTTGACTAGTTAGGTTTCTATTTCACTAGGATGACCTAGACAACTTAGTCTTAATCTTGAGTATATTATGAACTCCTGTTCACGAAGGCTTGTCCTTTGATTTGTATGAGTGAGAGTGGCCAGTTCATCGACTCAATAAGCCTACCATTTTAGGGATAAGACCAAGTGGGGAGCTAGGAATATAATAATACAAGATGAAATTCACCCCTTCTCGTCTTCAGGGTAAGTAGGTGAGTGTTCCCTTAAGTGGTGTCTCTGGGACTTGAGCAAAGGGCTCTACCCTCTTATTGGCCCGAGAGGGATTTTTGTTTATTGGTTGGACCATAAATAGATTGTTCATTAGAAGAGCACTGGTACTTAAGAAATAAGAGGTAAACCAAGGGTAAAACGGTAATTTAACCTAGTTAGAGTTACGAAACTCGTGAATGACTAATTTGTTGTTATTGGTCTAGATCCATGGACACAAAAATATATCTATAGTGAGAAGAGTGCAGCTGTAGATCTTTAGTGGAGTGTACCCACAGTTAACGTATATTTATTAACTTGGTTAATGTGTTTAGCCAATTAATCTCATATCGTTGGAGCTTTTGATCTACAAGTCCACCATGTCCCGTTGTTAGCTCACTAAAGAATATTAAAGAGGAATGATTTGAATTGTTCAAATCAATTTGGGGAAATTGTATATGAATATGATTAATATGTAACTGATTGTGGATGCGATCTATAATTCAAATTAAGTTGAAAAGAAACATTTGAATGAGATTCAAATAATTAACTCAAGTGAATTAGATTCATAAAGAATTAATTAATAAATAAAGAGATATTGCACATAGACATACGATGTTATGATAATCAAATATATATATATATATATATATATACACACACACACACACATTAAATTAGATTTAATGTATAAATAGCTATTTAATTAATGTGCTAATTAATTAAATAAGTTTTATTTAATTAATTATGCACAAGGGAAAGTTGGAAAAAGACTTGGAGAAGGAGGTTGACCCTTCACTCTATAAAGTCTTCCTTATGGTCCTTTTGAAAAAGGCATTCATTATGCAAAATTTTTCCTAAGCCACAAAAAGAAATCCTTTCTACTCTCCCAAAGGTTCTTCCTCCTCACCCTTTTCTAATAATTGGATATCACCTATCCTTTTATTGGAATCCTTGAGAATAACAAGGTTATTCTCATGATCATGTTCAAGATTGTTCGAAGAGACGTTCGTGTTCAAGATCATTGAAGTCGTTTGTTGTAATATCAAGAGGATCGTTCTAGGAGCTTGGAAATCTACAAAGGTGAGAATGATTATTTCTTTTCTCTAAAGCATGCTATTCTACATGTTTATTCTGCACATATTCTGTTTTAGTTCACTGGTTTTTTTAATGTAAAATCGATTAGCGGGATGCAAGGCGTTCATGTGTTTCCACTCAGGATTCGAATCGCATCAGAAGGTTGAAAAATTCCTCAAGTGTTCGAGAATCATAGGCTATCTAGGCAAGTTATCAAGATTGGTAAATCCTATGCTCGTAGAGAGGAATCAGAGGCGGGAATTTTAAGGTAAGTTAGGTAAAATGTCTGGGCATAAGTCCTTAGAAGGAAGCTTCAAGAGATTTAAGCCTAAAAGTTAAGTTATTCAAGCTGAAAGTTAAATTTGGAATTTTGGTTGGATAAACAAGCAGACAGATGCAATCCACGCAAGCAAGCAGCTGACCAACTGAGGCTAAGTGTCGGCGAACATGTGAATAGGCGAAGGTGGGCGATAGAGTACATGCAGGGGGTGCGAGAGGTTGCGAAGCATGGAAGTAGGCGTGGAGGATTGCTGCCACAAGCGCCCATCGCATAGGCGAGACAGGTGCGACTGATGCTAAAAAGTACCGTGTGCATGCTGCCACCCACCTAACCAATTACAAGGTAAAGTTTGGGTTGTGTGGTAACGTGTTAAGCACTTATGTGTTAGGGATTCATCGAGTAAAAAGGGATAAGATGATGTGTTGAACTAGACTTGGATTTTGCATATGTTAAAATTAGTAAGTGAAGTTAAGATCAAAAGGGGGCTCAAGGCATCAATCAAAGGCTCTTATTATTGTTACAGGGCAAACGCTTATAAGGGAGACCTATAATCCTTTGCGGAAGTAACTCAAAGATAGCGAGTGACTAGTTTCCAAATATTTTCTAAGTGTTTTTCCCGTGAGCTTCTAACGCATGGTTGGTTTTTACTTGATTCTCTCGACGCATGTTTTAAGTATTAGAAGTTGATGTTGTACGCATGATTGATAGTTTAAAGAAAAATTTTATATATAACCTCTATGCGTTCCAATTAGGCTATATGCCATGTTTTAGCATTTGACTAAGCTATTCAAGGATTTCCTTTAGCATGATGAGTATGCTATTTTATGGTAAGAATTTATGTAAAGTTAAAATGCTTTATGCTAGTATGTAAAACCTACTCTTAAACATTGGTACCAAAAATATGGTAAGGTACCCAACTATATGGAGACCCTTGCTGTCGAAGGTATGATAAGGTAGGCAGGATCCTATTTCGTTCTACATGCACGTAATTATTGAGTTTTATGCCATAAAACTCGTAGATAATAAATGTTATTAATTGACTGTCATTAATAAAGTATTATAGATGTTAAATCAATAAATGTTATTGTTTGTATTGTTATCTATTTTGTCTTAATAACCCTAAATCCAATAAACTAACATCCAAGGTTGTCTTATGAGTCTTGAACTATATGTGCAGACATGCAAGGATCAATGTTCAAGATACAACTTAAAGGTTTATAGTATAGGGATAAGGCTGGGTACCTTATCCTGGTAATACTATGGATACGACCCACTTTGTATTTGATACAAACGTAATGATCCAACACGTTGTGTAGGTGACATGCGAGTGGGGGTATCCTATGCAATGAGTTTGCATAAGTCAGAACCGCAAAATATTAACTACTAGATGTAACACCGTTGACTAGTTTGGTTCCTATTTCAATAGGATGATCTAGGCGACTTAATCTTAGTCTTGAGTATAGTATGAACTCCTGTTCACGAGGGATTGACCTTTGATTTGTATGGGTAAGGTTGGTTAGGCGGACCCAATATGCCTACTATTTTGGTGACAAGATCGAGTGGGGAGCTGGAAACATACTAATACAAGATGGAATTCACTCATTCCCTCATTGAGGGTAAGTAGATGAGTGTTCCTTTAAGTGGTATCTCTAGGTGTTGAACAAAGAGCCCTACCTTCTCATTGGCCCGTGAGAAGTTTTTATTTATTGGTTGGAACATAAACAAGTTATTCAGTAGAGGAGCACTGGCACTTAAAGATTCAAAGGTAACCCGAGGGTAAAAAGGTAATTTGAGCCAGTTGGAGTTATGAACATTTGTGAAGGACTAACTTGTTGGTATTGGTCGATATTGGTTTTCACAGAAATATATATGTAGTGAAAAGAATGCAGGTACGGGTCTTTAGTGGAATGTACCCATAGTTAACGAATATTAATTAACTTGGTTAATGAGTTTAACCAATTAATCTCATATCGTTGGAGCTTTTGATCTACAGGTCCACCAAGTCCCCTCGTTAGTTCACTAAAGGACACTTCAAAGGGATAATTTGAATTGTTCAAATTAATTTGAGAAAACTATATATTAATGAGTTTAATATATAATTAATTATGGATATAATCTATAATTAAATTGGAAAGCAATATGTGAATAAAATTCAAATTAATTAATTCAAGCGAATTAGATTCTAAAGAATTAATTAATAGAGAGGTTTTGCACATAAACATGAGATATATATGAAAATTAAATGTATACATTAAATTGGATTTAATATATAATTAGTTATTTAATTATTGTACAAATTAAAATTAAATAAATGTTATTTGATTGTGTAAATTAAATAAGTGTTATTTGATTGTGTAAATTAAATAAGTGTTATTTAATTAAATGGGCTAATTAATTAAATAAGTTTTATTTAATTAATTATAGAAAAGGAATATATTAGGAAAAGGACATGACCCTTATCTATATAAAGACCTCCCTATGACCCTTTGGGAATGCACACAACACAATACTCCCAATAGAGAAAGGCTGATAATACACAATACCCTAATGTTATTGTGCAAAATTTTCTCTAAGAGAACCCTCTCAACTCTCCAAAACACTTTTCTCCTCTCTCTCTCTTCCAATAGTTGGATACCACCTATATTTCTATTGAAATCCCAGAGAATAACGAGGTTACTCTCGTTGTAGTGTTCGAGATTGTTCAAGAAATTGTTCGTGATCAATATCGTTGGAGATCCGTTCATTAGAACTAGGAGGGGATTGTTCATGACACTTGGGAATCTACAAAGGTAAGAATCATTCTAATCTTTTCCTTAATGCATTATAATTTACATGTTTATATATTCTATTTTGTATAATGATTTTGTTCAATGTAAAATCAATTTGCAGGATGCAAGGTGTTTTAACAAAACACTTTCGCTGCGGGATTCGACCCCTTCATTTATATGTTATGATTCTATGTTTACTGTTTTACTCTCAAATCTTGAAGTGAGAATGTAAATATTTTATGTTATGTTTGTAAGAAAGCATGTTTCTTTTAAAATAGTCATCCACTAGGCATTGTATTCTGCTAGTCAGTCACTTTTCAAGAAACTCAGGAAACTCGAAGCTTAGGTAGCTCATCATGTCTTTATTAAACTTGAGTCTTAGGTACATGTTATGGGGGATCAGGATAAAAGTCTAAGTGGTTGTTGTAAATAGACTTACTTGGATCTCATAGCTGTGTTGTTTGTAAATAATGTGTATTACGATTTAGGAACATGTATGTTTCAACTATATTGACCATCTAGTAATACTCTTTTGTGAGATATAACTGCTTATCAGTTGCTAAGAGTACATGTTCATTGAAGTATGTTGACAATAGTTATCATAAGTGAAGGAACCCTGAGGTCTATTGCAAAAGCAGGGATCGTTCTAATTTTTATTTTAATAGAATAATAAATTACAATACATACAATTATGCAATAATGAAGAATTTACAGCTTGCAACAAAAAAAAAAAAAAGAGGTAGAAGAACGGGTAGGAATTACATACTCTTGAAAGACCATTCTTCACGAATTTCCTCCTTTTCGATCATGAATAACCATGATCCAAGATTACCACCACCACAAAATCTTCCACTGTATTCTCTGTAGGGGAAGAGAATCACAGGAGGTGTGGGTTCTGTGTATTTTGGAAATAGGGAATAAAGATTTGAGAGGAGAGAAAATTTCTTTTATAGGGAGAGTTTTCAAAATACACACAGAGACACTCTCTGTGAAAAAATGATGAAAATGAAAAAAAAAAAAAAAAAACTCTTCTAAAAACTGCCTCACTCTTGTCTGATTGAGAGAATTAAGGGGAAGGAGTTGTAACTCTCTCCCTTTAATTTTGAAATTTA